>NC_056731.1:467330221-467407721 GCF_019279795.1 Protopterus annectens
GGTTATTGTGGCTGTTGGAATGGGTAGAACGAACGGATGACCCACAGTGAGGTTCTGGTCGTGCACCCACCATGAGAGGTCCCATCTGCAAGATTCTGTTATCCTGATCTTGTGCGTTAGGGGTAGGTGTTGGAACGACCACTGCGCAAAGAGCAGCCATTGAAGAATCCTCATGTGTAACCTTCCCATAGGGACTGCAATTAATGCAGCTGCCATCAGTCCCAACACTTTTAACACCAGTTTGGCCGGGGCTTTCTTGCTAACTAGAAGAAGTAGGACCTGCTGTTTGAGCGTTGAAGCTTTTACTGGGGGGAGTTTTAGTAGTGTTGATCGTGTATTTAGATCTGCTCCGATGAAGGAAATACACTGTGAGGGCGATAAGCAAGACTTTTCGAAGTTTATGGATATCCCTAAGTGGGAACAAAGGCCGATTGTATAGTCTCTGGCTTGCAATAGTCGACGCTCGGTGGTGGAGGTGAGGAGCCAGTCATCCAGATAGGGAAACACCCGGAATCCTTGTCGTCTCAAGTGAGCCGCAACTACTGCCATGCATTTGGTGAATACCCTGGGGGCTGAGGTGAGTCCAAAGGGCAGAGCTCGAAACTGAAAGTGACTGGCCCCCAGCTGGAAGCGCAGGTGATCTCTGGATGGTCTGGCCATTTTGATGTGGTAGTACGCGTCTTTGAGATCTATAGAGCACATCCAATTGTTTTTCTGTAAGAATGGAAGGATCGATTGAAGCGTGACCATCTGGAACTTTTCCTTCTTCACTAAGTTTTTGAGATGGCTGAGATCTAAGATCGGTCTCCAGTCCCTTGTCTTTTTTGGAACTAAAAAGAACCTTGAGTAAGTTCTGAATCCTCTTTGGTCCGCCGGGACTGGTTGGATGACTCTGTTTTTGAGCAGCTTTGAAATTTCTACAACTGCTAGTTTTCACAGACGGGGTGGCACGTCTGGAAATTTTCTGTGTAGAGGTGGTGTTGAAAAGAAGGGGATTTTGTATCCTCTGGTTATGATGCTTTTTACCCAAGAATCTGAAGTAATGTTTAGCCAGGCCAGTGGGTATAAAGCTAAGCGACCCCAGACTGCCTCCAGAGCAGGACAGCCGGGCCTCCGTTCAGGAGTGCTGGAAAGGCTTCCCAGGGATGGAATCCCTGTTGCCTTGGTTATGCGGACCCCCTCTGCCGCCGGGGCGGCGTCTTCCATTTCTACCGCCTCCTCTGCCTCTGGAGGGGGTATCACTGTGTGGTCTGGAAAGATCCCTGATTCTTACGGAACCACATTTTTCAACCTCATTACCCTTTGGGGTACGGTCTAGTAGGAGCAGAAAAACGGACCCCGACAGCAGACAAGGTCTTTCCCTCTTGCTCACACCGAGTGAGAGTCTCCTTAACCTTGAGCCCGAAAAGTGTGGCACCATCAAAAGGGGCATTGGCAAAGGAAGACTTGAAGGCTTCCGCAAAGGAGCACAGCCACATCCATGATTGTCTTTGAAGAGCAATCGCTGAAGCTGCAGCTCTACTCGATCCCTCGGCTGCATACGAGATGAGCCTCATGGATGAGTTTACTATGGATGTGAGGGTGTTTTGTGCTGTTACCTTATCTGAAACAGCAGCATCTGTGTTACCCTGGAGGGTATCTGTCAGCTCCTTGATGAGATCCCTCTGCAAACGTGTGAAATGGGTCAGGTAGTTTAGCGAACGCATGGAAAAAGTCGCTGAACTAAAAATGGCTTCCCATATCTGTCCATAGTCCTAGAATCCTTATTAGGAAGATGAACAGATGAGGAAGACTCAGACATCTCCTTTTTCGTGGCTGCCGCCACCACCATAGCATCAACAGGGACTCCCTTGGTGAGATAAGATTTATCTTGGGGGGCAGTGATGAACTTGTTTGGTTTCCTAGGTACTGGTTCCACTGTGTCAGGTGTCTCCCACGCCCTTCGAGCAATCAAATCCATTAATTCATCGAAGGGCGGGGTCACCCAGGAGGTAGAAGGTTGAGCCCCAAAAGCCTTCAGCAGCACCGACTCGTCCTCAGAGGGGCTAGGGACTGCCAATCACCCCTCTGTTTCAAGATCTCCAGGGTGTCTGCAAATGACACATCCTCCGAGGGTGATTTGGGGGACCTCTCTGCCTCATCCAAGTCGGTGTCAGACGTTAGAGATTCCTGTGGGGAATCTATGTGCCTCCTCTTGCACAACCGTTTCCTTGGGACCTCATCAGAGGGGGCTTCTGGTGAGGCCTCCAAGGAACAGGGGGAACCCTCTGTGGGTGGCTGAGACAATTGGGCTCAACGCTTGGGATGGATCATGGGAGCAGAAACAGAAAGTGGCCCTTTTGGGGAAGGAGAAGATTCCCCTGATGATGTGGTTGTCTGTGCAGACAATACCTTCCTCATAAGGTCAAAGGCCCCCAAACCCCTGGCTAAGGGCTCCCCCGGTTTCGAAGAACACGGAAGCATCCCAGAACCAGGTGACGTGGGCTCTGACCCCGAGGACAGAGCCAAACCAGTCTGTGCCAAGGCCCCGAGTGGGAGAGTCGGCACCAACAGGTCGGTACGACTCTCGGTCCTGGAACCGAGCAAAGACCGTCGGCTCCGCGACTCCCCTAACGGTTCTGAAGGAGTCAAAGTCAAAGGTGTCGATTGTGCAATGGACGGTTTCGGCACCGAGGGCTCCACTGTCATCAGGTCATCTTCTCCCAGCTCCGAGATCTGGATGGGTCTCGAAGGAGGACCCATTGGAGATATGGGGAGGCCTTCTAGTTTCAACACCAACTGGGAGGAAACTGCAATTAACTTGGAAAGGGCCGTGTTCTCCATGAGTTTCTGCACGACACGATCCACATCTGTGTCAGTTAAGGGTCTGGAAGAACGGGTCGAAGGAGCCGAAGATGGCACCGACCGAAGAATGGACAGTGGTGGCAGTTCCGACACCGGTTCCAAGATCTGGGGCTCAGTAAAAGATAAATGTTCGACGCTTGGCCCCGAGATCTGTGGAACCGGTGAACGAACCCGAGAAGATGAACTCGGAGCCGATGACATGGGCTCCGACATCTTCGACCCCTTCGAGGATTTAGAAGCCTGATCCGACTTGTCCAAAGCCTCTTGAAAGGCCGGCTTCAACAATCCTCTGTCAGTAAGCTTCCTGTGTCTATCTGTCATGACCCTCCCACTAAAGGAATGACAAATAGAGCAATCCTCTTGGAGATGGAGAGGGCCAAGACAGTAGACACAGGAAGCATGATTCTCAGTAATGGACATTTTCTGCACACACTGACATCTTTTAAAGCCAGATTTGGCTTTTTCTGACATTGTACAGTAACAATGATAATAACTATAATAAAAGGAAAAAATTACTAATCCTAGCAATATATATATGTGTACTAAACAGGTTATATATATAAAACTCTCACAAAAAAAACACACCCAAGAAAAAAAGGTTAGGCCACAAGGGTGCCTGAAGAAGAAAAATGGGTATAATATATATATATATCACACACACACAGCACTTCTACAATAACTACTAACTATAAGGAAGTATCAACAAGAAAAAAATTTGAATTCTTATCTGAAGAAATCAACAACAACTCAAGTTTCTATCTGGTCCGAGCTCTCCTTGATCCGATCTGTTGCAGCGGCAAACTAGATCTGAGTAATGGCAGGGAGGATTGTGGGATATGGGCTGGTCTCGAGCTTCTCTGAGATTCAGAGCTTTGCAATTCAGCCGACTCGGAGCCGAGGATCAGCTCCGAACCCGTGCGTAAGAACAAACGACGAGATTGAACACTCTTACATGGGTATCTTGACCAGTCCATTTACTCAGTTAAAAAGACAGAGAAATAAATAATTAACAAGCATGGGGAGACAGTGAGGAAGACAAAGTAAGAATGGAATATGTGCAGAGATAGCTAAATGATGACGTGAATCCAAAGATGCAGTCTCTACAAAGCAGGAGGGTGAAGTGGAGGAAAGACGAAATGGAAAGAGGACATGACTGGAATATCATAGGAATTGAAGTCAGGGAGCCATCAAGAAGGAGGAAATTAATTTCTGGGAAAGGAAGAAAGAGCTGAAAGATATCAAAGAGAATGAGAGTGTAATAGGAAATGATGTAGAGGTTAGAAGGAAATTATTAAGAAGAGGTGGAGAAGACGCAAACATGATTAGGCAGAAACACAGGAAGGGGGAAAGAGGCCAAAATAGAGAGTGCAGTCAAGCTTGGAAGATGAAGAAATAGACTAGGAAAAAAGGTAAGGTATGGTAGTTTGGTAGCTATCCAGGAATAAACAAAGACGAATCTAGGAGGAGATCAAATTAGCAGATAGATCCAGTAGTAGATGACAGAGAAATTAAACAGAGGCAGAAAGCAATGATGTAAACAAGTGGCTGATGGCCAAAGAATCTATCAAGAAGGGGAACAGGATCTTGGGGGTCAGAGATAGTTCAGATTTGACCACTATGAAAATGATGTCAGAGTTGATCACATTCTGGACAGAGAAGGATGCCCCATCTTATGGTTGCCAGGATCAATTACTTGGCAGTTTGGACAATGGTGGTATAGCCAAGAGGTCAGAAGAGGGAGCCAAGGGATATGGTGAGCTTAGATGCAAGGTGGCATACTGAACGATAATATTTGTAGTTAGTACACCATGAAAGCTAAGGGTCATTTTATTTATTTATTTATTTTACATTTGTTTACCAGGATGGTCTGACTGGGACAGTGCCCATTTTCATCGGAGGCCTGGGGAGAAAAGCTCCAGTCATAGCTTATATACAAATTGTCACAAAAAATAATAACATTCTAACAGAAAACATGATAACACACTTGCAAGATAATAATGTAAAAAATAAACACAATAGTCAAGTAGACCAATGTATTAAACACTTGATAAAAGGCAACAATGCATGGCTTAACTTATGCTTGTGGAAGAGCCTAACATTAGTTAGGAAGCTAGGCAAAGAGATTCACCTAAGCAAGTAGAGCATAGTTAATAACACGTCAGTGATGAGAGTTGTAGGTAAGAATGTACCAATTTATAGAGGAGTAGTATTGCTGTAAGAGATAGGTTAATAGAGGTAATATGTACAGCAAAATTGTATAAGTAATGCTTATGTTATTATTTAATCTAGAGTATTACATGTGCAAAGCCAAGATTCATGTGTCTTTTGAGAGACATTTTGAATTGATTAAGGTTGCTTATGGATCTAATACTATGTGGAAGGGTATTCCAATTCTTTGCAACAAAGTTTGAGTAAAGAGAGTTGCCTGCTGTGCTGGATAATCTGGCTACTTGGAGTAAGTCTTTGTTAGATGATCAAAAAGTGTAATTATTAGAGTAGGGTTGTAGCAGATTTTTTAGAGAAGGTACATTTTCAGGATTATGCATTATTTTGTGAGCCATTATTAATTGGTTATAGTTCAGAACATGGGGTAGTTCTAACCAAGAAAGATTCTTTAGCCATTGACAGTGATGGGTTGAATGTGTGGAATTTGTTGCAAATTTGGCAATCTTATTGTAACATGCTTCCAGTTTACTTAGTTCTGACTTTTTGAGATTGGTGAGTATGGGGGAGGCATACAAGAGTGAGGAGAGAAGGTGAGTTCTAGATATGGTAATCCATGCAGTATCTGTTAAGATTTTTTTGTTTCTATACATTGTTCCTATTTTCTTATGAACTTTTTTGATTGTGGTAAAAATGTGTATGTCATATTTTAGCCTGCTGTCAATTATGATGCCTAATAGTTTTGTTTGCGAATCTGGGAAGATCCTAGTATTATTACAGGCAGTGATATAAAAGTTAGATTGGAGTTTAGCAGGTTTAGATGGATGAAAGATCATAAGTTTAGTTTTATTAGGGTTGAGAATGAGTTGTGAGTTTGCTAGCCAAGTTTCAATATCTGAGAAGGCCTTTTGTGTAACTGTATGAAGTTGAGTTATTGTGGATGCCACACATAGGAGGGCCGAATCATCTGCATATTGTATGATAGATACTTGAGAGGAGGCAGTATTAAGTTCGTTTATGAAAATGATGAAAAGGAGGGGCCCCAGGATTGAACCTTGAGGGACTCCAAGTGCAACTGTAAGGAGTGGGGATAGATCTTGCTTCCAATTCAGAGCTTTCTGGAGGTTAGACAGATAATTTGGAAACCAGTTAACAGTATCAGAGTTGATATTAAGATTTTTTAGAGTGGACAGTAACTTAGGATTAGAAACTGTATCAAATGCTTTAGACATGTCCAAAAAGACTGAGGACACTATTTTGCCATTATCTCTGAATTTATTTATAGGGTTAGTGAAACTTAGAAGAGCTGTAGTTGTGCTATGATATGGTCGAAATCCATGCTGTGATGATGAGAGGAGATTATTGTTTAAAAGGTGTTTAGGAAGTTGGAAGCGAATACATCTTCCCAGAATTTTAGATAGTGGTGAAAGTATAGCAATGGGCCGGTAGTTTCTTAATTCTGTTGAATTACCTCCTTTGTGTAATGGTGTAATGTCTGCAATTTTCCAAATAGCTGGGACATACTGTTCTGTTATAGAGTGGTTTATAAAAACTGACACAGGGAAGGCAATAACATCTGCTGTTAATTTTAGGTATTCTGCTGGCAAGCTATCTGCTGCCAGAGAGGTGGGTTTCAACTTCTTCAATAATTTTGCAATAGTTTGTTTTTGGACTGTTTGAAATGAGAATGGATCAGCAGTATTGTTTAGTGTCTGGGTGTTGGTATTGTGGGAGATTTGTTATTCTTAGTCAGAGCTAATATGCTTTCAGTGAAAAAGATGTTAAATTGTTCAGCAATATTGCTAGTATTATCAGGTAAGTTGGGGGGGGGGGGTTGTGAATTGGCCAGGGTGAAGTATGTTATTGATTGTGTTCCAGAATTGTTGTGGATTTGTTCTATGTTTTCATTGTAAATTAGAATAATAGTGTTTGTCTAATTTAATTTGTTGTTTGGCACTATTTCTAAGCTGCTGTAAGTGATATGGTTTTGGAAGGTTCTATTTTTAGCCCAAGATTGCCATGCTTTGTCCCTTTGTTTCAGGGGGGGTTCAAGTCTCATAGGGTAACCATGGTATACAGTTAGTCTTAACACAAACTGTTCTTGGAGGCACAAGTCCATTTAGAATAGTAAGGAATGTGTCACTGAAGTCTTGTACAGCAACATCTAGGGGTAGTTGCTTAAGAGGGGACCAGTCTATTTTCCCAAGAATATTAAGTAGGATCTGTACGTTAAAATTTTTCCTGTTACGGACTTGATGATAGTTGATTAGTTTTGTAGGGTTACTGTGTTTTCTTAGTAGGTAGGTCCCAAGTTGATCACTTAAGTTATCAAGAGAACACTCTGCTGTTTGGTAATAGTGGGGTTTATTAGTTAAGAACCAATCCAAAATAGATTGTTTATTCGTTTTCTTGTCAGTTCTAGTAGGGTGATGAATCATTTGAGAAAAGCTATGGAGGTTTAAGTAGTTATTAGGGTTGTCTGAGTTACATGTCAGTGTTGAAGTCTCCTGCAATAATGGTTTCCTGTGTTATGGTGTTTGTAATATTTTGGAGAATTATTTCAATTGTAGAGGAATTATTTCCTGGAGGGATGTAGACAGCTACTTATATATATAACTATAGATATATATATATATTTGTTTTGGTTTAGTTGTAATCTGGTTAGGAGTAACTCTGCATTGTTTATGTTAGTGAAACTTATGTTTACGGGTTGAAAGTTGAGTGAAATCTTGAAGAGAATTGCAACACCACCACCCTTCTTTTCTTGTCTATCAGCTCTAAGAATATTGTAGCTGGGGGGGGGGGGTAATTTCTGTGTTTGTTAGATGCAGTTTCCACCAGGTTTCAGTAAGGTTGGTAATGTCATGGTTGTAAAGAGAGAGAGTTGCATGGAGTTCATGTACTTTATTGAGTACATTTCTAAGATTTAGGTTTAATAGGAATATTTCAGAGCGTTTATGTGGTATAGGTATTAACGACTAAATTGGATGGCTGCAGTAATGGGCAACAGAGAAAAAAGACAGATATGGGTATGTGGGCAAATGAGGTGATGCAACAGCTAACAAAGAGCTAAAGGTTAATGCCAGGTTCCATATTAGTGTAACAGGGACACAGCTGTTGAAACACAGGCTGAAGATATATGTGGATAATACAGTGCATTTAAATGAGGGTGGAAGAAAGGGTGAGAAAAGGGAATGAACAAGGAAAGGGTAGAAGATGTACTGTTATACATTCTGGGATAAAATAGAGAAGAAAGCAGAAAAGGGGGTGAACCTTCAAGATACTTGGAAAGGTAGGAAGGTAATAAATAATAGGAAAGAGCAACTGACAGACAGGAAATTAATGATGTGTAGTAATGAAAGCCTCCAGAAAAGATAGGATAGCTGCTGCTCATGTTAGCATTTGACAAGGTGGAGGTTGCCTGTGTCACCAAGTCTTGGCCAAATGAAAAAAGGACCAGTTGCTTCAGCTCAGGAACAAGAGTCAAGAAAGAGGGAAGAAGGGCAAATGATGAGACTCTATACAGAAGAATGATCAGGGAAATGTGGCAGAATGAAAGTAGCGAAGAAGTAGCTTAGGCAGAAATTAGGGAACACTGATGCTGGACTCCACTTCCTACCTTCCAGACACATCAGAAGAGAAGGGTGAATCCACTAGTACGCATGTTCAGAAGCTGGGCCAGAAAAAGGTGACTGGTAGTAATGGAAAATCTCAGTATCCCAGCTGCATACTAATTGTTTCTTATAGTTAGAGTTGAAAAGGAAATGGTCCTGGGAGATACTCATCATCAAGAAGGAGTTGTTTAGCTGGTATAGGAAGGCAGCAGAGAGAACAATCTTCTAGATTTATGCCCACAAAGTCAAGCAAAGATCAAAATGTCAAGTTAAGATCCCTGCCAGTCATGTGGCAATGTGGTTCACCATAGGCAGAAGGAGTGTCTGTGGGATGAAGCTTATTGAACTGGACTACTTAATGGTGGGCTCTAACCAGCTAGAAATGGAAAATGGAAGGAAATTAGAAAAAAGGGAAAAGTAAAAGAGAGAAATAGGCTGGAGATAAAAGCCATTTATTTGGGAAAATTCAGTTTCTGGTTATTCGCTACACTGCCTGGATGCCAGCAAAGAAAAAATCTGAAGAAAGTAATAAAAAATAAACAGAAAAGGAGAAGAAAAAACTCTGGTGGAGAAAATTGTCGCTGCTGTTTAGCAACAAGCACATTTGGTTTCAACTTCAGTGCAAGATTATACTGTAACAGGATAAAGCACCCAGAAGAAACCTGAAATTTTCTGCTGTACCAGAGAAACTGGAAGGAAAACATTGTATTAATCATAAAACTGCAAATGAGCAAGTGGACTGGTATTCCACAGCAGAATTTCTTAATTTAAAGGGTGCACCATGCTCGTGCTCCACATTTGGTCATGAGAAAGAAGCCAAGACCTATAGCAGAAAAGATGCAGTCATATCAGCAAGAACTGCTCCTGAAAAAAAACTGTGGGAGAAGGGTAAAGTATTATCAATTTGGGACAACAGACTGATTGCCAAAATGATTATTCAGTGTACATCAGGTAGAAGAGAAGCGAATGTATCCTTCCAATCAGTGGATGTTGAGAGGCAAATGTGAGATTCACGTTGCTATATCCATCTATCTTCAGAATATTTTTTTTTTCAGAAGGAACAAAGGCATTTTTGGATGAAGAACAGACAAAGAAGGAAATAAAAGTTTATATAGCAAAAGGTGAGCCTGTAAGTTGAAAGGAGTTCTGCTTCTCATTCCTCTGACAATGGCACAGACCATAAGACAGAACTTGCCAGTAAAACTTCTTACAGTTTTCCAAAGGAAAATAATTGAGTGTTAGCAAAAGGCTAGAGAGCTGACTAGGAAAAAAAAGCAGGTGGACCTTGGACTTGGACTAGAGACTGGTGTTGGGTGGTCAAAAATGAAGGCCAGCAAGAAGATGAACATAGGAAATAAATGTATAAACTGCAAAGTCCAATTTCCATAAGATGTTTTTTGAACATGAGAACTGTGCTACTGCAAGAACTGGAAAAAATGACTTAAAAGTTTATGGAGTGTGTTAAACCAGTGGGAGGACATTGAAGTATAATTATCACTGCACTATTAATGTTTAGAAGGATAATGAAGGAAATTAAGATGCAACTGTAGGTAAAAATGTTCCTTTTTCTTTGTAGTGTGTTTAACAGATTGCTTGAAGTCAAGTGCACGTTACATTGTAAAGTAGTTCTGTAAAATATGCAGTGGTACTTTAAATGTGAGGTGGGAGAGTCTTATCAGTAACTGTTGTTAATGCCAGTGATGTTAAAGTAAGAACCTTTTAGCTGTAATGTATCTGGGGTTTATACTGCAACAGGATAAAGACTGGCTATAAACAGTCTAGTGTTGTAATCTTGGACTGACAAGGAGAAGAGGTTGAAGTAAACTAATTTTATGTGCATACTAAATTATAGGGCTTCCCTTGCTGTTATGCATATAGGTAGAAGTATACACTAAAATTATGTAAAATTATAGCTATTTAGCATTTAAAATGAAGTATGCTATGCTATCCTATGCCATGCAACTGCAGAACCATTAGCTGGCCTTTTTTATCTACCAGCAGAGCTTTGCAGTTACAGATAAACTATATACAGGCATAGGCAATTGATTAGAAAATGACTAGACTATGGACTTTGAGGTATCTGCTTGGGGAAATACTAAATCTAGTACTTGAAGTACAGGCAGTTCAGTGAAAATAAATGAAGTGTGATAAATTGAAGGAAAATAAGCAGATGCATTCACAGTAACATCAGGCTCTTCAGTATAAATCACAACAATTACAATACAAAATCTGTTAATTTAATGGTAGCCAGGGTACTTTTTCTTAAGACTAAAAATTAATTAACTTAAAATATGGAATTTTTTTCACATCTGGGAAGGAATTTAAGATGGGACAAGAATGGATGTTGTGGGTGCAGGATGGAACACAGGCTCTAACAAGTGTTTGTTTTCAGCATGATTAAACCCAACTTAGGTAAAGCATGTTTGTATAGCTGTCTATTTGGGGCATCTCCCCATATACGGAGGGTACTGTCCCTTTTTTGGAATGTGTATAGAGTTGTGTATGATTGATGTGTGCTAAATGGAGTTGGGGTTAAAAATGAAAATGTGTATTATTGTTTTGCTTTTATCCAACTGAAAAGTCTGGGAAAATGTGACATGGGTCCAAAAACACAAGCAGCTATTGCATATAAGATCAGTCTGCCAAATATTTTTAAACACTTTTATTAATCACTTAAGACATAGGCAAACATACATTAGCAGAAAAGAAAACCAACCATATTATATTTTTCCATTTACATACATTATACAGCACATATCTTTTCTTTCTTTAATTATCATTACTTCGACATTATAAAAATTCCTCAATTCCCACCTTTCCTTAAACTTCACTCCTCCTCCTGAACATTATTCTGTGTGTATTATTCCCACATGTTCTGTTTATTTCTATGTAATTTGCTCCTTCCTTTTTCTAAAGATCCCTTTTCCAGTTCTTTTACCTCTTTTATAGTATTCAGTACTTTAAATACAGTTAGTTTAGAATTTTTATTTCCTTTTTTAGTAACTGCTTTTTTTGGCAACCAAGAGAATTAAACTTAGTAAGGCCTTATTATGTCAGGGCAATTCAGATTCTGTGTCCCAGCTCAAAAAAGTAATTTCTTTAGTTATAGTCACTCAATATTTCTGACAGAGTGGGAATTTTTAAAATCTGCTAACTCATTACACTCCCAAAACATATGTTCGCAGTTATCTGTTTCTTCTCCACCACACCTACAACATTTGCTATTGACTTGAGAAAAAAAATCTTTTAAGTCTGCTTGGGCTATTAAAAGTACACATGCAAACACTTCCAAGCAAAGATCCTAAACCTTTTGGACTTTGTTGTAAACTTGGGAGCCATACATACATCTTCCCATTGTTCTCTTGTAAATTGTGTGTCCAGTCTCTCTTCCCACTCTTTTCTAACCTCCTCAGATTGATTCTTATAGTTATGTAATATGTTATATGCCCTACTAACAGCCTGCCAAATATTAATGTGTGCACGTTGGAAACATATTTTCAGGGAAAAGCTATAATGCAGAATATTTGAAAGTAATAGCATTATCAATCACTACATGAAATGTGAAGGGCATTGTAGATGTGGATAAGAAGCAAAGACCACTGAATTATATTAAGACTTGTAGAGTACAAATAGCAATGTTGTAGGAGACATGCACACAGGTAGAAATGAGCATGTGAAATTGGCAAAGAAAGGATTCCAGAATGGTTATTCAGCAGAGTATCAGGACAAAGGAAAGGAGGAGCAATAATAATGAATACAAGACATGCTCCAGTTGTGATAGAGGGGGAGGAGAAAAAGAATGATGGGAGGATATTTGTATGGCTGATAAGCATGCAACAAAATCTACAAGATCTAGGACTTTTCCATAGAAGTGTTTGCGTAAGAATTTTTATACATCAAGTAGACTTTTTTCCACAGGCAGACAGCAATTGTTGGAGGTGTAATGGGAAACAGAGTCATATTTGGAAACATGTTTTTATGGAATGTAATGAGTTGGTAGAGTTAAAAAATTTCCTACTAGGTACTTTATCAGAGACATCTGAAGAACAAATTACTGTAACTAGGGAAACATTTTTTTTGGATTGGCATATAAAAACTGAATTGCCTAACCATAGTATGACCTTACTAAGTTTAATGCTACTGGCTATCAAAAAGCAGTTACTATAAAATAGACTTGAAAAGCTATACAAACCACAAGATAATTTTTGAATGTTGTAAAGGAGATAAAGTGATTGGAGGTGGGATCTCTAGAAAAGGGAAGGAGCAAATTATACAGAAATAAATGAAACCTTTAGGAACAATACATGCAGAATAATGTTCAGGAGGAGAAGGAGTGAAATTTCTGGGAAAATATGACTTGAGCAATCTAAGTAATATTAATCTGAATAATTGTTAAATAGAGTATATATGTACAATGTATAGAAAGGAAAGCTTTTTATAATGGCCTGTTTGCTTTTTTTATAACTGTATGGGTATCCATGTCACCATTTAATATACAAAGTTAATAAAGATGCTAAAAAAGTGCTCAAAAATAAGGCAAACTTTCAAAATGTTGAAAAAATGAAAAGGTATCTGATGGGGGATGAGAAGCAGGTATGTGTCAAAGCTATGCAGGATGTAAACAACCAGGGGAGAAAGGTCAAAGTTAGTTTGAAGAGAAAAGCAGTCTGGGGAGATCACTTTTAAAGGACAACCACACCCACAAACTCAAAAACATATTTATTTCATCATAGTTTGGTGCTTCCTACATTTTTAAGACCACTCGGACTATTTAGAGCTTTTTAGATATTTTTATATGTAATTTCTGACTCTGACCACATGAGGTCTGGCATCTTGAAATAATTCTGACTATTTAGTCTGCCTCTAAGTATCCCAGAATGCATTGTTTGTCTCCAAAAAAATTGCATCAGATCTGCTACATTTTCCCTAAAGCTCCTGTCAGTGCACTGATTTTACAGACATTCACTGCTGTGTTATAGTCACCTACTTTTGGTTCAGATTTTATCCTTTTTCAATGACTACTTCAAACACAAGCAGTGCAAATGCTACAGAACAGAATTGAAAAGTGCATTTTATTGCTTTTTCTTCTTAGAAATGCTATTTTGTGAAGGCTGAAATCTAGTTCTTCAAGATATCTCCCCTCCCCCTTCACACCTACCTTCCCGAGTTGTCAAAGAGCTAAGGGTAAGTTCACCCATTATCTGCATGTGATTGGCTGCTCACAGCAGGTGACCTGACTAATGTACTATTTTCTTGTCAGCCTTTCCTGCCTTACAGTGAGAGACTTTTTTGTTCTACTTCTCCTGTCAAATTTAGAACCAAGCTCCATAGCACAGGGAATAATCACTGTTTTGCAAAGCATCAAACTCCCACTTATTTTTCCTTCCTGTTTGGTTAAATAGCTAATAAATGATGCACTATAAACACAAAATATTTCACACACTTGCATGACAGCACCCACATGCTTTTTTAAGCTGTAATTTAAGAAAATGATGGTATTGCATACTTCTTGTAATCTGATGTAGTGTTGTCGATTAATTGTGATAGACATCTGCTTCTTATGTAAAAACATGCAATTAATGTCTACGCATGGTTACTGTAAATTTATGCTCTGAGTTTTTGCAGCTGTTACTGTGCTTCTGTCTGTACTTTGTCGCATATCAGTAGGGCTCTTCAGAAAAGTGAGATTATAGTTTGACATTTTTACTAGGTTAAGAGTGGATTGGGCAAGGCAGCTCTGACATCACAATGTGGGAGGTCCACTGGCTCTTCTATACAGCATGCAAATCAGGCAGGTATTACATCACTTTGGGGGAGGAAACATCGCAAGAGCTCTGGCAGAGGTGACATCATCATTTCAGAGCCAGCTAGAGGTTTTTCAACTTGGTTTTCAAAGTGAAAGTAAAACAGTACAGAAAGGTAGGAAGCCTAACAAGGAAAACAGTTGAGTGGATTAGTTTTTAAAGCTGCATGGGTGATTTTTTGAGGCTGTAGCAATGAACAGGGACTAAATGAAACAGCAGGTTGAGCAATCTGCTTTAATATCCCATTGTTGTCCTTTAATTTACATCTCAGAGTTGAAAAAAGAGAAACACAGACCTGGCTATATTGCTCAGGGATGGAAGTAGGGGTTAGAGATGACAAAGACACAGATAAAGTATGAAACACATTCTTCATGTTATATTTATGAAAGAAAAACAAGATAGGTTTGATGCTGTCATGGGAAGACTGCAGGTTGGTGGTGAGATGAAATGATGAGCTAAGTGTGAGATGGTGCTGGAAAAGAACAGACCAGACTACTTGAGTACAATATACAGTGCCAAAATGTCACAGTAATAAAAATATTTATAAAATACCATTTTCCTCAGAAGAACTACTCACACAGATATTTAAGAGATATCCATACAAGTTGACTGGTAAGCAACTTCAAATGCTTTCTTTATAATGGTGGAAGGTAGTAGGACCAGTCTAGGTAACTACAGGATACTTAGCCTGATGACAGTGGTACAGAAGGCATTTATCTGTCTGTCTGTCTATCTATCTAGCTAGAGCATTGTTAATGGACTACACCATGAGTACTCCTTTACAGCCATAATGCAGTTACAGTAAACAGAAGTATAACGTTATGTATTACAGAGCAGAAACAAGATAAAATACATTCCATAATATATGAAAAGTGACAATAACCAAGCTATGGAAGCCGTACAGCTGTAACACAATAGGAGCAAATAATGAAAGCTCTAAAATAAGTAAACTGTAATGTTTATATAAAACTAGAGGACAGATTCCCCCTGATAGATGTGCTGTATATCCTACAGTACCAACATTTGTAAACACATCTGCAAAATCTTTGTATAGCAAATAATCTAAGTAACACTGGGAGCTAGTGTGAAAACAAACCATAGAAAACTGAGATAGAATGGATATTAGAAGAAGACCATGAAAATACACAAAATAGAGTGCCAAAATGACCAAAACCAATAAAGTTAAAAGTAGGTACTCTAGACGGACATCCAACACTCAGTACAGGTGAAAGGTAGTTTATTAATCCCAAAAAACACGGAAACTAAATATACAATGAAAATCAAATAAATCACATAAACACCCAATAAACACCGTTTTCGTCCTCAGAGAAGACTTCATCAGATGTATCCCAAAGTTCCAAAGCACCATCCTTTTATGCAACACTTAATTAAAAACAATTATTCACTTAAAACAAAATTAGTTTATGCAACGACATCTCAATAATATTAAAAACAATTAAAAATATGTAATAAATATATTTTAATAAATAAATACCATATAAAAACATGTTAGTACATCACACACATCAACATAAAAATAAAAAAAATAAGAGAAACATTTTGTTCTCCATTAAAACTCCTGCCAAACCATAACTATATAATATAGTAAATGTGCGCCATCTAGTGGTTAAAATGACAAATTAAAGTCTACCAGACCTAAGTTTTAAAACAGGGGCTATGGAAACTGTATCATTCAAACCAGGGAATCTGCTGGCCTCTAAAATAATCTGCCAATACAGTTCCCTGTACTCAATCTTTAGTTCCCATGCCCCCCCTCTTTAGTCCATATGTATAATTTCTAATACAAAGAATGAAAAGGTAGCTGATAAACATATAGTGCTATGCTTATGTAAAGCATTATTAGAGTTCTTACTTTTAACATCATATATGTGTTTGTAGATTCTCTTACAGAATTTCCATTCCATTTTGCCCACATAAAATGCATTGCAGGTTCCACATAATGCTATGTAAACCACCCCACTAGTATTGCATCTCAGATGGTGTAGAGGTACATTGCTGTGATTGTAGTGCACAGGGTCCTAGGTTCAAGAGTTGGTAGTGATGACTTTAGACCAGCAGAGTGGTGCAGCAGAACATAACACTCCTATTTCATGCGGGGAAAAAATCACTGTTCTGGCCATTGAGATTTAGTGATTTTGGTTAAGCTGTGTCGAGGTAAGGGTGTTTGCTGTTTTTAGCTGTCAATGGTCTAATATAGACCTTATTATATAATATATAATAAACTTTATGTGATTTAATTTTGTCTGTAATAAGTTTCAGCTGCTTAGACTCAAGACAGAGAGAGAGAGAGAAAATGGACAGCTCTTTCTGTAGTTTAGATTTGTCTCAGGAGATGACTCATACTATGTTAATCTGCATAGCATGTAATATTGCTCAAGGTCTACTTATCAGGCTTTTGTTTTTAAAGCAGGTATTTAATAAGGGACCATGAACTGATCCTTGGGAACCCCCTCTAAGAAATTATACAAATTGGGGTGGTCTAGTTGTCAAAGAACTTAGAGAGGCATTGTATGCATGTAGTGACCACATCATGATCTTAAGCTCCCTTAGTAAAAGGGTGTGGAATGAAGCTGAATGCCTTGTTCTATAAATGTGGCTTCAGTGAGTGCTTGTTTCTCTATATTTAGAAAATGTTGTGTTAGATAGAACTGTAATTCAAGTACTGTCTGTATCTAAAACTGTGTTGCGAGTGATGAAGATGCTTATGGGCATGGAGATGTTCTGTAAGCTGTAGGAAAATTACTTTCTCAGTGGATTGCACAAAATGGGGAATACAGTGATATATACTGGCTGGACAAGACATTAAATACATATTTGGTTGGAATGGGGATTATGCTGCAGTTGTTTAGAAATCTGAAGTTATGCAAAATGTGCAGGTAGACAAAGAAATACTTAAAATGTGCATTTATAGTGTGGCATTAAAGGTATTACAGTCTTTCCAGAATTCTTGGTGGAGTCCATCAGTGTCTAGGTGACCACAGAAGGGATGCAGCTTAGGAGTTCATGTATCACCTCTGACATGATGGGAGGGAGTAATATGGAAGGACAAAATTGAACTCTTAACACTGCTGGTGTTGGCTAAGAAATGGTGAGGATTCTTGAGACAGGCAGACCAGATATGAATTTAACATAGACATTTACATGTAGGAAGAGTGTGAGATTAACTGATCATCCTCTAAGAGAAATACCTGCAAGGGAGATAGCTTTGCCTTTTACCCAACTGATGTCTCTCCTGAGCATCCTAAGACATGACCTATTTTTCTTTTAGGATAGTAGGCTTAAATGAGTTACAAAAATGCTTATAGTCATTTTGGACTGAGGTGTGCACCTCAAAGTTTATTTTTTTTATTATTATTATTTTTTTGTCTGATTTTGTAAAATTTGGATCATGCTTTCTTTTCTAATTAAAGATGGTGATATATTTGACTGTGCGTGTGTGTGGGGGGGAACAGGAGTATTTAAAGAAACTCTATTCTGGCATCATTGCAGTAAACCTAAAAAAATACAACTAAGGAGTTTAAACATGCAGTTTAGTAAACATTAAACATCTAACAAACAAAACAAACTTTTGTAGATTGCTTTGATAGAGAAATGCCTTTATTAACTTTGATTTGTTTGTTTACACTGGTACCATGCCATTTCAGAACATTCAAAGTATTTTGAAGTTCTGGTGGGGATGCAGTGCCACCTGTTTTGTATGACAGTGGATGCCACTGTACTAGATGAGGTGTCTTGCATCCAGTAAGTAGGGCGGGGTTTCCTGCCCTTGGGGAGAAACTGGTAGGGGAGGTTATAATTTTTTGCAAATCATATTTACTGAGCAATTTGGTAAGGCCAGAGAGTGTTTTGTTATGCCATAGTACATTTAAGTCTCCTATGGTGTTAAATAAGAATGCCACTCACATCACTGATACTTAAAGTGGTATGTTCTTTTATCTCGAACTGCATGTTATAGGTTCATAGGTGTGTACTAGACTAATGGCCCTGGAGCCTTTACAAATCTAGCCCATAGGATTACCCTGGCATTGTGCCACCCAACCTTAGTTCCCAGTGCCTCTGTCAAATAGAACCACTGGAGTGATCCCCAGGGTGAGTTTTCTATTTCCCATCCACTCATCAAGATTTCTGTTAAAGAGGGCCAGTGAAGTGCTCTGCTTGACATGTATGGGAAGTCTGTTCCATAGCATGGGCAGTCTCTGGGTTATGAACCTGTCCCTCCAGCATGTTCTGTTGCTTGTGGTAATGAGGTTGAGGTCTCTGTAGCTTGTGGTGCGGAGGGATTGGGATTTCTTTAGATGTAGCATTTCTAACAGAGCTGGGTCAGGCATGGCTTTGTAAGTCAAGCAGAGATTGCCTCTAAGTAGGCAATATCAGACAGAGAATAGTTGAATTGTTTTGAGTCTGTCCATATAGGACAAGTGTTTAAGGTCTAGGATCCTCTTTGTGAGGTACTTTTGTGGCCTCTCCAGTTGTTGCAGGTGTCTAGTGAGGTACATGCTAAATGGGGCATTGTACTCAATGATTGGCCTAATGAGGGAAGAGTAGAGGGAGACAATGACCTCTTTCTTCCTGGATGCAAAACCCTTAGTAATGAGATGTGCCACATAGAAGGACTTTCTGACCACAGTGGCAATGTGGTGGTCAAAAGAGAGGTTGCTGTCAACCTGTGTTCCCAGATCTCTTATAACTCCTTCTGCATTCAATGGACCACCATCAATGTGGTAATTCAAAGGAACTGGGTTTTTCCCAAGGGGATGATGACACATGTTTTGGCATTGAGCTTAAGGCCATGGTTCTGACACCAGTTGTTGGTCTCAGTGAGGCCTTTCTGTAGGATGTCATCATCACTTGAGGAGATAATAATAGCTTCCAACTTGCAATTGTCTGCGAACTTTGTCAGCCAGAGTCCCTTTGTGTTGGCCTGGACTTCAGAGAAGTAGATACCAAACAGGAGAGGACCCAGGACCAAACCCTGTGGGACTCCACTCATGACTGGTCAGCAGTCTGACTTGGAGTCAGCTACTTTCACACCGTTGGTTCTGTGAGCCAATTTGCAAACCACCTAGTGATATAGGGGTTGATGCCTAGCTTAGTGAGTTTTTCTATGATTCCTGAGTGGGGAATGGTATCAAAGGCCTTGGCCAGATCAAGGTAGGCTGTATGAACCACCTTGCCTTCATCCACAGCTCCGGTGACTGACTCAAAGAAGTTGACCCAGGGTCTGTAGTCACTCATCCTTTGAGGAGAGGGATAACTGGAGCAGTGCAACATTTGGTAGGGACAAAGCCTGAGGTGAGGCTGTGATTAAATAAGACACACAGGTGAGGTGCCAGTTCACTCTGTAGTTCATGTAGAACACAGCCATGGGTATTGTCAGGTTCCACAGAAGCTGTATGCTTAGCCTTGGACAGTGCTATTTTAACCTGTGCAGCACTAATACTGGTGCCTGGCAATCTATTGGTATTGTGATTGGTCTTTGGGGGGGGGGGGGTAAAGTTGGCACTGAATCCGCCGGCCAGTATATTGGCAATATCTGTTGGCTCGGTATAGGAGGTACCATTGTGCAGTAGCTCAGAGCAAATCTGGGTATTGCCGTGGAGATTCTTTACATAACTACTATCTGCTGCAATTCTGTTTTCATAGCTAGTTTTAGAGGATGATGAGGGATCTCAACATTTTGTTGAGGCTGATAAGGGAGTTTGTCCAGTCTTGGGACTTCACCTTATTCTGCATCAGTTTCCTCCTTCTGTTGTAGAGTTTTTTTATGGTAGGGGACCGCCAGATTTGCTTCCTTTTTTTGGAGGAGAGCATCTTGGTTCTATTGGGTATGGCAAGATCCATGCATTTGTGTAAATGTTCGTACAGTGCATTGGTGTATGATTCGGCAGTCATGCAACTATTCTCTGTTTGCATGAGTGATGTGAAGTTAGCCACCTCTGTTTTTAGGAGCCCAAAGTTAGCTTTGGAGAAGTTTTTCATTGTGGTTACCTTTGCGGGGGTGGGTGGGGCGGGGTTATTGGGATGTAGATTTCCAAGGTGAATAGTTTGTGGTCAGATCTAACCAGGGAGGAGTTGACTATTGGTGTAGAGCAACAGTTGCCCATGTTAGTAATGACCAGGTTAAGGATGTTGTTACCTCTAGTGGGGGTAAGAACAAGCTGATCCACGGCATTGGAATTAATGAAGTCTAGGAAAAGTTGGGCAAGTGTATTGGTACATGAGCAGTTTTCCCTGTTAATGGAGGGGTAGTTGAAATTTCCCAGTATGAGAGTGTTAGGTTGGACCCTAATATTCTCCAGGGTGCTTAGGAACATGGAGTGTGAGTCTTGGGACATGGTTGGGGACCTATAGCAGGCTATGACCTGAATTGTGGTCTTACCCAATGTTAGCTGCACCTGAAGTATCCCAGATGCATTATGTTGGGCTACCAGTCTGGAGGTGTGCGCATCCTTTATGAATATGAAAACACCACCACCTTTTAAGCTTCAGTCCAAGTTCTGGGGCCGAAAGGTGTGGAATGAGTTATAGCCTGGTAGTGCAGGGGTGCCTTCTGCTGCCTTGAACGAGGTCTCTCTTACAGCACAGATGTCGATGTTCTCCATTTTAAGGAGTACTTCGAGCGAGTGCATTTTGAGATTTAGACTTCTATCATTGAGCAGCATGACCCTCAGATTGCATTTGTTTGTAGCTGTTATGGTGGTAATTTGGTCTTTGGAACATCACCTAAAAAAAGCACTATAGAGGTGGCAAGAGCCTTTGCCAGTATCTGGAAGCCCAGGGGTGACAGATGCAGGCCATCTCTGGCAAAGCATCGAGGTCTGTCAATCATGTCATCCCAGGCAGTCAGACACTGGATCCCTTAGAATGACACCAGAAACTTAGCCAATGTTGAAATCAATAATTTTCTGCTTGTACTGTGGTATCAATCTGGGTGATGGTAGGATGCTGCTCAGGAGCAGGAAGTCAAATTGGTTAGAGACAATCTTACTAGTAGTAAGGCTGCAGGAAGTGATGGAATTCTAGTTGAACTGTTTATAAAATCCTGCAAAATGTGTTATGGTGTTGCTCATATTTGCCCCAAAATTTTAAAAATATAACAATGGCCATTGAAATGGAAAAGGTTACATATATTGTATACCAGTGTCAAAACGAACAGTGATAAAGAGTGCTGATATTATCCAACAATTTTATTTGTTTCAGTGCTTAAAATTCCTGCAAGCTAGTCTCCAACAATATATTGCCTGAGAATTAGCAGATGTACAAATTGGTTTTACCAAAGAGGTACTAGAGATCAAGATGCTGGATAACAGAAAAAAGCAAGCAAGTTTCAGAAAACCATTTCCTTTTGCTTTATCAGTGACTTTAAAACCTTTGGTATTGTGGATGATAACAATGGAAAGCTAGAAGGAGTTGAAGAGTCTGTGGACAAAGGTGAAAGGTTACTTTGCTGCTCAACATAAATAAAAAAAAATAAAGATTATATCATGTAGCCTCCTTGGCAAATGGATGGGGAAGAACTGCAGACAGTGACAGATTTTTATTTTCCTGGGCTCAAAGATCTCCACAGTTAGTGACTTCCACAGGAAAGCAAAAGACACTTGCTAATTCAGAGGAAAGCTACGGCAAATCTGTATAAGCAAATACATCACATAGTCAACAAAAGCTGCAGTAAAAGCTATGGTTTTCACAGTAATAACATATAATTGTGAGAGCTGGACTATAAGTAAGTCTGTAAACTGGAAAACTGATTCTTTTTAACTGTTATGGAGGAAAAAAGTACAGTTTTGTACCTACCATAAATGTAGATGTTCGAGTGCTAATACAGCTGCAGTCATAACAGATGGATTCTCCTGCCGTCAGGCCGGTCCTCGGTCGGTCGAATTCCAAAGTCTAGGTCCGGCGTCGGTTGTCGTCACTTCTTCCCTGACGTCAGTGCGACAGGGGTATAAAGGAACCAGCCAACGCCATTTTCTTCAGTTTTTCTTGCCCCAGATGTCAGGTGCCACCAGAAGGAAGGCAATACATAAATTTGTGTGATAATGCAGTGCAATATAATCAAAATACAGTAGTTGCAAGCAAATACATCATAAATGAAAACCCCAATCAGGTTGTATGAGGATGTGTTAGCCTATAGGCCTGTTCCAAGAGGGGAAGGAGGGAGGGAAACCTGGACTGCAGCTGTATTAGCACTCGAACATCTACATTTATGGTAGGTACAAAACTGTACTATGTTCATCATGCATACAGCTGCAGTCATAACAGATGGGTAGAATCCCAAAGCTAAGAAAGGGGTGGTAGGCACTAGGTGGAACTAGGAGGAGCCAAAATGCCCTGCAAGACTGCAGTGGCAAAGCCTGCTCTAGATTTGGAGTATAATGGTAGGTTGTAGTGCTTGGAGAAGGTAAGCACAGAACTCCAAGTGGCTGCTTCCAAAATATCCTTGGTAGGAACTCCTCTGAGGAAGGCTGCAGAGGTGGCTGTGGCCCTGGTGGAATGAGTTCAAATGCCTGTAGGAACAGTTTTGCCATGAAAGGAATAGCAAAAGCGTATGCAGTGGGCTATCCATTTTGAGATTGTCTGTTTGGAAATTGGCTTCCTTGAGCTCCTACCGCATAGGCCACAAAGAGCTGTTCTGATTTTCTGAAAGGCTTTGTTCTGTCCAAATAATAACGCAGTTGTCTGTGGATGTCCAAGGAATGTAGTAATCTCTCCCCTTTGTTTTGAGGATTAGGATAAAAGTAGGTAAATGTATGGCCTGATTTAAAGCTACCCTGGATACCACTTTAGGCATAAAGGACAGGTTGGTTCGTAAGGAAACTCTGTCCTGATGGAAGATGATAAAAGGCTGGACAGCCATGAGAGCCTGTAGTTCTGAAACTCTACGAGCTGAGGTGATAGCCAGAAGGAAAGCTGTTTTCCAGGACAAATATTGCAAATCTGATGAGGCAGCTGGCTCAAAGGGAGGCAAGGTCAGTTTTTCCAGAATGAAATTAAGATCCCAAGCAGGTATTGGTTGTTTCCTTGGAGGCCTTAAATTCTTAGCCCCTCTGAGGAACTGTCCTAAGAGAGGGTGAGAGAATAAAGGTGGATCAGTGTTGTATTCTGCAGAAATGGCTGAGGCATGGATTTTGATGGAGGAGAAAGAAAGTCCACTGCTTAGCAGTTCAGCCAAATATTGTAGTATTTGAGGTAAATTCAGTTTTCCAGGATCCTGGCCCTTTTTCTCATTCCAGACACAAAAACGTTTCCATTATGCAGAGTAAGCTTTTCTAGTTGATGGCCTTCTGGCCTCCAAAATGACATCCTGCACCTCCTTGGAGAGTAGGGCCTGTTGTGATGCTAAGGAATCTTCCATGCGGTTAGATTGAGTGTTTTTAGCTGGCTGTGAAGAGTTTTGAAACTGTGCTGAGTCAGAAGAAGAGGCATTAGAGGCAGGGTCCATGGTGGGAATGTGTCAGGCTCCTCAGGAGTGGGTACCAGTGTTACCTTGGCCAGTCCGGAGCAATGAGGATCATCTTTGGTCTGTCTGCTTTGGTCTTTAATAGAACTTTGGGCAGCAGAGGAAGAGGGAAGGCATAAACTGTCATTGATGTCCAACTGAAAGAAAGACCGTCCACTCTCCAGGCCTTTGGATGGAAGATCCTTGAGCAGAATTTTGTCAATTCATGATTCTTGTGGGAGGCAAAGAGATCTATGTCTGGCCTTCCCCATTCTTGGATTATTTCTGTAAAAACTTTTGGATGCAATTTCCATTCGTGTGGATCTGTCATATTCCTGCTTAGGTTGTCTGCCAGCATGTTTTCCTTGCCTGGCAAGTACTGTGCTTGTAGTTCCATTTGTAAGTCCATGGCCATGTTCCAAAGTGACATGGCCAGTCTGCATAGGGGGTAAGAATGTGTTCCTCCCTGTTTGTTTATGTACCACATAACTGTGGTGTTGTCCTTTCTTATCAATAGTTGACCTGGTTGTAGAAAGTCCTTGAAAGCTATAATAGCATTTATTACTGCTAGCATTTCTTTTTGATTGATGTGAAGGTGCTTTTCTTTTTGGGACCATTTGCCCTGAATGCACCGGTCTGTCATGTGTGCCCCCCAGGCATAGTCCGAGGCGTCTGTTGTGATGACTTGATTTGCTTGAGGCTTGCTGAATGGAAGACCTGTGTTTGTTTGACATGCTTGAGCCCACCACAGAAATTCCTTTTGCAGACATGGAATTAGTGGTATTATTGTTTCCAAACTGTCGCTGTGTTGAGACCATATGTTTTTCAGGTACCATTGTAGTTTCCTCACATGCAGCTTTGCACATGGAATTAGTAAGATGCAAGATGCCATGAATCCCAGAGCCTGCAGGATTTTCATTGCAGTTAGCCTGGTGCAATTTGCTAGTGTTCTGAAGTATTGCATTAGTTGCCCCTG
The DNA here is from genome assembly GCF_019279795.1 of Protopterus annectens. Classification (NCBI taxonomy): domain Eukaryota; kingdom Metazoa; phylum Chordata; order Ceratodontiformes; family Protopteridae; genus Protopterus; species Protopterus annectens. The sequence goes on from NC_056731.1 coordinate 467,355,083, forward strand.
CTTCTCTGGCATGAGGTAGGCCATCTGGGTGTTTGTGTCCAAATTGGCACCCAGGAAAATTATCTTCCGAGAGGGTATTAGCCTTGATTTCTTTTTGTTGACTGTGTATCCCAGAGAGTTCAATAACATTATTACATAAGCCAGATGTTTCAGAAGAATGTGCTTGCTGTCAGCTTGGATCAGGCAGTCATCCAAATAGGGGGTATATTTGTATCCCTTGAAGTCTGCAGTAGGCAATTACTGATGCCAGGCATTTCGTGAATACTCTGGGCGCAGTAGATAAGCCAAAGGGCAATGCAGAGAATTGATAATGGGTTGAACCTGCAAGAAATCTGAGGTACCTTCTGCAATTTTGTCTGATTGGGACATGCAGGTATGCCTCCTTGAGGTCCAATGTTACCAGCCAAGACTCCTTGCCCAGCATGGGAAGAAGCTGCTGTAGAGTGAGCATCTTGAATTTTGGTACGAGTAGAAATGTGTTTAGGATGGATAGATCCAAAATAGGTCTCCAATCTTTTCCCTTCCTTGGCACCAGAACTAGCCTGGAATAAAAACCTTGACCTTGTTCGTGCGTAGGTACCTCTTGAATAGCTTTCATGTTTATGAGGTCTGAAATTTGCCTTTGTGCCTCTGCCCTTTGATTGTGTGGCAGGTTTGGCATGCCTCTCATTTTTGGAAGGGTGTAAAAATGGAACTTGTAGCCTCTGTTTATAATGTCCAGGATCCATTTGTCCTTTGTGACAACATGCCAATTTTTTGAGAATAATGCCAGCTTTCCTCCTAAGGGGGCTGACATTTGAGACCTGGTTGGCATGCAAAGGTGAAAGTCATTGGGTTTGCTTTCTGAAAGATTGCGAGTTGTCCTCACCACCTCTTTGTGTAGGAGCTTGCCATTGTCTGCCTCTGTCTGATCCTTGGGATTGTCCTCTGTCCCTCGGGCGCCTGTATCTGCCTCTTTGGGGTCTGTCTGTGGCAGGAAAGGACCAGTTTTTGGAAGGCCAATTTCTACTAAAATGTGGGGGTTGAACCTGTAGAAATTCTTTCACAGTTTGCATTGATTTAGCCTTTTCCTCCATTTTCCGTAATACTTCCTCCAGCATTAGCACCAAATAGTACATCCTTTTGAAGAGGGGCGTCTAGTAATTTAGCTTTGACATGATCAGGCAAGGCTTGTTCCTTGAGCCAGGCATGCCTACGTATGACTGATCCTGTAACAGCAGCTCTACATGAGGCCTCTAGAGCATCAAAACCACATTGTAAGGTATGCTTACCCACTTGTTCTGCACTATGCATCAAATCCTGCAACTCCTTCAAGTCTGGTTGTTCAGGTTGTGACATTTTACTTTTCAATTGTGATAACCAAAACTGTTGATATTTTAGCATATGAAACTGACAGTTTAAGGCCCTCATGGATAAGGTAACCGAGGTATATACCTTTTTTCCCCATCTTTCTAAGGATCTGGAATCTCTCTCGGAAGGCAATGGATTTTTGGCAATGGAGGCCTTAACTCCCTTGGGGCCCTGTGAGATGGTTTCTGGGTCAGCAGCATGGCTTTTGTATAGAAATTGGTGTGAGTCAGGAACCCTGTAGTACCTGTCAGGCTTAACTGGAGCTGGAGGTAGAGAGTCCGGGTTAAGGCAGGCCTCCGAGTAAACATCATCTAGGATGTCCAAGACAGGAGGTATAGCCAGAGGCCTGTGCTGGGGTAACAAGAGAAATTCCCTGAGCCTTTTCTTGGAATCTGAATAATCCTGGCCTTCCCAGTGGAAGTGTTCCCTTAAGGTATGCAAAGTTTCCCCAAATGAGTAATCCTCAGGGGGGGATACAGAAGGGATGCACTCCTCACCATCAGAGTCATCAAAAGGGGAGTAAGAATGTTCCTGATCATCAGAGTGCTCTGAAATAATGGAGCCCTGATCAGAGGAGGGGGAATCTTCCTCCACTCTGGGCCTTTTGTCCAGTGGGGGCTGAGAACCTCTGATTAGAGTAATTAAATCCTCAGCCATTTTAAGCATCGGTTTCTTAGGCATGGGGCCTGGAGATGGGCCCTGTGTAGCTGGTCTCTTAGAGTGCATGGTTGCTTTAGACTTTGTGAAAGCCTTGATGGAGAAAGAAGAAGAAGGTCTGAAGACACCTTGAGTGGAGGAGGACCTGTCCACATTCTGAGTTTCAACGCCAAGAGTGGCTTTGGTATCTGCAGTCGGGGTGTGGGCCGAGGAGCCTGCGACCTCGGGCACAGGAGACACCGTCAAAGATGTGTCGTCGGTAATCAGGGGCTGCGTAGGTGCCTCACTGAGAACCGGACCACGTGTAGTCGGCTTTGGCGTGGTGTCGGTAGAGGCCACGGACCTCGTGTGTCGGTCCTTGTCTTTGCATTTTTTAGACAAAACCGGAGTCGGAGAATCCGACGACATAGTATAGTTAAATGCTTTCCCAAAATAATGCTGGGCGAATTCCGCCCGACGCTTAATAGTGTGTTTGTTGAATGTAGCACAAAAGCGACAGACCGAGACGTTGTGGTCTGGGCCTAAACAAGGTATACAGAGGGAATGGAAATCCTTATGTGGTATTTGCTTCCCACAAGAAATACAATTATTAACTTTGTCTGACATCGGTCTGCGGCAAGAAAAGTTTCCCCAACGGGGTACTTAGCTTTTAAGAAGACTTCGGTTTCCAAATTTTCGTAATCTCAGGAGCTGGCCGACCGGCACTTGCGAACTGCTTCTGCTTCGGGCACCGCACAGCAAGAAAGACTGAAGAAAATGGTGTCGGCTGGTTCCTTTATACCCCTGTCGCACTGACGTCAGGGAAGAAGCGACGACAACCGACTGCCGGACCTAGACTTTGGAATTCAGCCGACCGAGGACCCGCCTGACGGCAGGAGAACTCATCTGTTATGACTGCAGCTGTATGCACGATGAACATCCTGAGAATTCTGTGGCCTGCAAGAACATCAAGTCAGTCAATAGTTAAGGAAATAAACCTACACTGTTCACTGGAAAGTCTGATAATAAACAAAAGCTGAGATACTTTGGCTAAAATCATACAAAGACAGGATTCACTACAGAAGACAATGATGTTGAGAAAGACTGAAGCCAAAAGAAGAATGGGTCAGTAGGGGCTAAGATTGACTAGGAATATATCAGAAGTAATGGATATGAGTCTACAAGCAATTAAGCAATGGTGGACAGAGGCATTTTTATGCTAAAGTAAGTGAGTTCACAAACATTTGGACAAGACTGAATGACAGTAAAATGTTATGGCTTTTGATATCAGAAAAGACTGTATGCAAGGTGCTTTTGATCATTGTTGTAGGGAGTGGGAGAATTTAACTGGTAACTATATTGATTTTAGATGGTTATCTATAATGAAGTTATGCAATATCCTATGGAAATCATGTTGCGTCTTATTTGGTGATATGTTTTTGTGTCTGCAATTTGTCCTAGTAGAAGAACAACACCTCTTCCTATTTTCTTGCTAGATTATTGAGAACTAAAAAGATGGCACCCTTGAGCTATTGAGTATGGCAGAAGTGACTTCTGCTTCAGCCATGTTACAATAACTGTAGTGATGTCCACAGTCTCGGTATTTAGGCAGATGTCAAATGGTGTTAACTTTTTAAGAGGCAATAAGTATTTCTTGTAAATGTGATTAAACCTTTTCTGGATTTTTGCTAAAGCAAGTTTTTGATCTGGACAATATCATTATACATGTAAATAATTACTAAAGGATATGTTGACAGAGGATGCTTATAGCCATTCTAAAACTTAACTAGCTTCAGAATCCAAACTGCCATTGCTTCACTGTGTAGGAGAGTTGCCAGTAAGACCTCCTGCAAATCTATGCCTGGATAACAACAGACGGAGAGCTGAGAGAGTAGCAGTGGGTGTGGCCTACCTCAGTTTCAGAAAGTTTGTCAACACCACATTAAAGACTACTCAGTAAACCGAAACAAGTAGAATGGTAGATGTTTCCGAACTCTGAAACTTTAATTATCACTAAATGTAACTGCTACATGGTTTTGTAGTTGCTAAATCATACTGCATATTATTGAATATTGCTGTTTGACAATGTGAACAAAGAATTGTATGCATTTTGAATTACTACTGTTTTATCTATAATAGTCTTAACTTGTACTTGGCTTTTGTTCTGGGTCATGGACCAGCCAACTTACCTAGTAAACAAATGTAAAATAAATAAAATAACCTGGTGGGAAATAACTAATAGGCAAAGGCCAGAGAGTGGTGGCCAAAGGGGTTTCCAGGGGCAAGAGAAATGTTACATAAAGTCTATGCTGTTATTGTTAGGTTCATTGGTTCATAGGTACTTACTTGTCTAGCTAGTGATCTTTAAGGATCTTAAAAAGGCCTAGCCTTACATTCCCATGGTAGATTTTAATACTTATATTTTGTCTACAAATATCTCAAAGATTGGCAGAACAAGGTCATGTTGGGACATTTACATGTTTCCTCTTTGCGTGGAGATCCACAGGGGATGAATTCAACATATTCATTTCAGACAGGTCAGACAGGGTGACTAACAGGCTAAACCTATCTTTGGACAACACAGACCTTAAGGCCATTATCCTGAATCAAGGGGAAAAAAATGAAAAGCGACCCCTATGTTCTTTATTGGAAGTAGAAAGTTAGCAGTTGAACTTTCATTGCAGAAAATTGCAAGGTTCTACAGTCTGGATACAGCAAACTGAAGATCACATATAATCTTAGTGACACTAAAGTAGAAGACAAAGTAGCTGAAAAGGATGTAAGAGCAATTGCTACACATACCTTAGACGTTCAGGCATAGACAGGTAAGACAGCAGGAACAGACCCCCACAAAAAAGGGGGGATTATATATTGTGGGACACAGATGCTGAGCATAGGGAGTTAATTATCCCAATGTCTCACATGCACTGGTAAGACTGCATCAAGAATACTGCCTTCAGAGAAAGACAAGATGGACCATGAGGGGGGTTGCTGTGGGTGAGGACTATGAACAATGACTGGAGTTGCTAGTTTATACTCAGGGTGTACAAGATACAGAGTACAAAGGATTAGTCCAGATAAAATCACTTTAGCTAGCAGCTCTAGTAGACTCTCTCTGATACCCTCCCTGTGGGAGGAGTAAAGATGTCTTTTTGAAGTTTCAAGTAGTTTATTCAATCAAGCAGGTAGATGGACGAGTGTTCTTGTTCTAATACATTACATTCAACACGTCAGTTATTTAAATGCAGTTACAGACAATGGTGGGAGGGCCCAGGGAAACTGACTGGAGGAAAATCTGGGTAATGGAAAAATAGGGAGCCAATCCCAAAGCTTAGAGGTTAGTTCCTTATTTGAATATTCTTGAAAGTCCAATGAGGGTTTATCAGCTCAGCAGCCTGTGGAACCTCATTCTTAGTGAAAAGGTTTTATTTTTAATTTTTAACTTTTAAGTCACATAAACAGCCCACTTTATTTTTACACCCTTAATATTACTGCCATTTATATTATATAATGCTACACCATAGATGCAAGCCTTTAAAGGTAAGGCCACCAATTTTATTCAGTGTAGGTTCAGACACACACAGCCCCTAAAATAACCAGGCTGCAGGTTATAGTTCACATCTGCAAGCCTTGGTTATACCTGCACTCCATCTCTGTCATAGCTGGCTTTAGGCACCAGTGAACCCTGTGGTTGCTGAGGGCCCCTGGTCACCAGGGGCCCCCAATCACAGCAAGTTATCTTATATTTATAACATATTTGTCAAACCAACAAAAGCTAGTACAGCAGTCTTGTATACTTAAACCAGATGGGTATGATAATTCTGATTTATATGTCCTTTAAAATTCAAAGATGTCACTGGTTTATAGTAACTGTGCTTTGTTAAGTACCATGCTTCATAATTTCATAAAATTGTTTTACCACTGACATAGTGCCCTTGACTTAGTTAATCATGCAGGTCAGCATTCTCAACACTAAAACTATCATTGTGACTGGCTTTAGTCACCTAAAATACTTGTGGCTGCAATGGAGGGGGTCCCTTTAGTCATCCTTCATTGTGTTGAGGCTCCACAAAAGCTGCTGCTGGTTGGGGAAAAATTAGGAGAAAAAAATACAATTATTGATTTTTTGATTATGCTCTTTATCTGAAATAAGGTTGTGAAAGGACGCTCTTAAGAAAAGGCCAGTAATCATGAATGAACATGTGCAAGGTAAGTACTAAAGATCAGCAGCCCAAAGTGCCCAATCTCAGCACTTATCTTGGATTTTAAGAAGAACTGAAGCTTCTTATCTTAAGGGACGGTTTTCCCTTTTAGAGAGTTTTGTAAATACTGGCAGTACACCGGATACTATAACTCTCAACTTCTTTGTGCAGTAATTTTGGACAAAGTCAAAAACAATAGCTACATAACGGCTCAGGAACATTTTTAAAATATTACTCTAGTTCACTTAAAAGTTACTAGAATAATACATTCTGTATCGCCATGCACTTTTTTGGACAATATGAAGTATGAAACTCTAATGTCTGGATTTGTTGACTGTGATCCTAAATGATTTACCAACAATTCAAATGTTTTTCAAGAGGCAGAACAAAATTATGAGGCAAAATCAGGGACAGTAACAGTAAGAATGACTCCTCAATGAGGTAAATAAAAGTGACTTACCAACTGATAAACAACAGTTACTAATCTTATGTGGCAGTACAAATATTAAACAATGTATTGCTATTTGCTGAAATCAATGCAAAATTTGTGTGTGTGCATGTATGTGTGTGTGTGTATACATTTATGTGCGTGTCTGTGTATGTGCCTGTGTTGCAATGTAAGAGTGACAACCTGTATATGATGTATTTTACTTTCTAATACAAACATCATCATCGCTATTAGTCGTGTGTGTGTGTGTGTGTGTGGGGGGGGGGCATGTTTGGAATATATTTGAGTAACAAGCTGCCCATATTTTCTCTCACTTACCATCACAAACCTAGACCTTACACATGCAAGCTGACTATCATCGGTATGGCACAAAGAGAATGTGTGTAAAACAGCAGTTCATTGCCACTGTGGCATAGTGAGTATAATTGCCATTTCACAGTATCTTACTCTGATTGAGTTCTTGATTATGTATGTTTCTATATGGAGTCTGCATACCGTCCCTGTCTTTGTGTGCATCTATCCATGGGCTCTAGCTAACTCCACCTCCTCAAAAACATGCAGTGGTTTTAATGGAATTTCTCCAGTTTCCATGAAAGTGAATGTATAGTGTGTGTGTGTGTGTGTGTGTGTGTGTGTGTGTGTGTGTGTGTGTGTGTGTGTGTGTGTGGGTGAGAAAATATCTCTGATTTTTATCTATGCACATACACAAAGTAATGATGGGCACATACTTAACTCTTCTGGGTAGCAGTACAAATGCAGTTAACAAGTAATTCCATTTCAGAAGTAAGGCATAAAATGCATCACAGAACACTCACACATTTACAGCTTCTAGGAGTCACACACCCCAGATTGTATAAATGGATTTCGACATGGACTTGGTGGTGGCCTCTGCCCTCAATTGCAGCCATTCTAAAACCAGCCCTGTTCAGAGGTGTGTCCCAAAAATTGCAGCAGGTTGTGTGGTGGGCTGGGGATGGTGTGGTCATTACTTCTTTAATTTTCATCAGAATCAAACTTTAGAGGTGCATATAGGAAGTAATTACAGCCTGCAGTGGGGCTTTGGATAGTGCCATCATTGTTTCTTTTACTTTTCTCACAGACCTTGGAGGTGCACAAAGAAGGTTACTACAGTTTGTGTGGGGCATGTACTGTTAAGGATAAATAAAGTGCAATACATTACGGTAATCATTACTTTTTTTCACTTTCCTCACACACACACACACACACACACACACACACACACACACACACACACACACACACACACACACACACACACACACACACACACACACACACATCAGGCACTTATACATGTGGCTGCCTTTAGAGTTAAGGCTGAGGAATGAGGAGGCATGCTATGAATGTGTATAACAGCAGTCACTTAAAATGCATGACTGTGGCCATTTGAACCTCTGCTTTCATCAAAGGCAGTGACTTTCTTTTTTGAGAGGGTTGGAGGGGGGGGGGGTTAAGGAGGCAAGCAGCATTCCCAGGTAGGATATGTGTATCCTCACAACAATTGGTTTGTTTATTGTGAGCTACTATTTTTCCAGTTTTGAACATTAAGCATTGAGCACAACTTATGTTTACCTTGAAATCCTGATGTTTTAGTTCAGGTTAACCACCGGATTAAAAGTTTGGGAAAATGCTCTAAAATGCATACCAGAAATCTATAATCCTATGACTGCTGGAGGCCCCAGCTTAATTGAGTTATTTTCTAAACAGTTATCACTGTGCTGTCTTTGCCAGGAAAGCTGTAAAACTGAAGTTGAACAGCAACACTGATTATCTTTACTTAATCATAACTTCTGTTTAAGTCATTGTTAAATGAAAAGCACATGTAAGAAGAAAAATATATAAATAAAATGCACTTCAGAGTATATAGAAAGTCATGGTTTCTTGAAAAACCTCAAGAATAGGGCAAAATGTGAGGGAAAAGAAGAAAAATGTAATGTGCATGGTGTGGGGAAGCTTGGAATTGTGGTAAAACAGAAGGTAGTACTAGAAGATAAGTGTGTATGTGGGGGGAGTGAAACAGTAGGCAGTGCCTAGGGCACCATTTCTCCCAAGTCCATTCCTGTACATAGAGTTGTTGTACTCTATCATTGTTGCAACTAAATGCCAATAACTGTGAATGCCCCTCTGTGTGATGGGCAAACATAGAATGGTACACAGGTCTGTGTTAATGTAAGACCACTGTAGCCGCAGGTCAGTCCATGCAAACTACTTCTTGTAGCATGAACTAAAAGGTTCCTTAGGACGGATGGCAGTGACAGGGTGATACTTAAACTGGAAGTGTCCTAGGGGACCCCCAACTTGATATTTGCTTGGGCCCCTCAAAATGCTAACACTGGCCCTGGCTCCATGCAAACTCTTCACAATTCTTCTTCGAGTCACAACTGACACAGACCCAAGTATACCATCCATCTCCAGGAATCATGACATCAATACTACAGTCCAACAGGGCTCTCTATTTTACAGATGACCCAACAGACCATAACACTATAGTATATGCTGATGGTTTCTTGCTCCTTCAGTCTAGCAAATCACAATCAGATTTGCAATACAAGTTATGAAATTGCTTGTCTGAAGCTATGATAAAAGTCTAATAATCTTATCAGTCCAAAAAAAAAAAGTGATGCTATTTGCTTCGCCTTATCTTTCTTACCTACCCTATTAGCCTATGCATCTATGAATACAAATTAACATTTTCAATTCACACTGACAACATTACAATCAAGTTGTGTTTAAACTCAGGTTATGTTGCCAAATTTTACACTTCCTGTCCCTGGTCCATACCTCTCAACCTCTTATTCATAGGTTCATAGTTGTTTACTAGGCTAATGACCACAAGGGCCTTTTTAAGCCTAACCATGCATACCAAATCTCTGACAACTTAGCACAAGAAATTGGGACAAAGCCTAAAGTAATTGGTGGGGGGGGGGGGGCAAAGGCCCAAACATAGGGAACAGATTTTAAATATTGCTCTTATAAAGTTGTTAAAAGAACAAAATTTGTATTAGCAAGCATTTTCTGAAGTGAAATCTGCATCTCAAATGTATCTCATTATTTAATGACTTCAATACTAGTGATTTGCCAGAAAAATTCAAATTTTATGAGGGACAGACCAATCTGGACAGTTGAGAGGTATGCCGGTAGTTGGTCCACAACAGCTAAAAGTATGCTTTTTCCAAATTTAGAACAATGCTTAACCCTACTGAACCTACACTTATACAATAAGATTTTCAGATTTGCTCTCCTTGCACACACACACACACACACACACACACACACAAACATCACTGTGACTTAATTCACAGACTCAAATGGCTCCAGGTAGGTGGCAGGGCTTCATCACTTTTTAGTTCCCTACTGTTTATTATAAAGTTAGGATATTGTCTCCACTGCGAAGTGAACTTATACTGAGAGAACAGGCTTACACCTTGAGAAGTCAAGAAGACCATATTAAGCTCACTAGGCCAAAATTCGAAACAGCAGCTGGAGAAAAAGCATACTTGTGGTCAGGACCATCCACTTGGAATTCTTTACATACCAAAATCACAACTATAACCACATTGCAAGACTTCACCTCCACAAAGACACCATGTGCAAATGGCTAATAACTGACATGACTTTCTGCCATCTTACATTTATGACATAATGTGTTCATCCAGCAGCTGAAATTCATCCAAAATCTTGTATATAGTATAAATAGGATACTGTTGAGTCTGTATATGAGTTAATCCTGTACTGACGTATTTTATTCTACACTGTGTCTAATTGACTGTATCTCTACTATTTTCTGTTAATGCTGTCTGAGCCTGTGTCATGGCTGAAAAGGGTCAGTAGACTAGCCCACCTACCCAGGTAACACAGGCCACAGCCCTTGCTCTTCCTTCACAGTAATCCTCCCACTTGAAGATTTTCTTTTTTACACACACTCAGATACACACAACATACATACTCTCATGATTGTGCTTGTGTGTGTAGGTTTGTGTGTCTATGCCTCTTTGTTACTAAATTGCTTTATATGCGTTACTGCAATGTAGTCATACAGTTGTCTCTTGTGTTCTGTGTTATACTTTTTTTAAGACCTACGTTTTTTATGTCTTATTGTAATGTGTTCATTCTGTTGTCTCTATTTATTTATGTATTGCTTTTGTTGACCAGGTAAAAATCCCTTTTCAACAGAGCCCTGTGAGAAAAACTCCACAAGATAGAGAGAGAAACTAACATACAAACATACATACATACATACATGGTGTAATGCATCATTTGAGCATACAGTAACAAGAAGAATACAATGACTGAGTGTACAGTACTGAAAAAAGAAAAACCTAGACAAGATACAAATGGATAGTCACCATACAAACATACTATAGTCATGATACAGGATATACTACCACACTATGGGACAAAGTATGGAAAATATGCATACATTTGTAAATATTGTGTTAGTACTAGCATTCATTATAAATAATAATAAAGTTGATTTAAATGAAGTGTGGTCTACTATAATAGCCTGTGTCATTAAGAAATGTAAGGCCTGGCTGAGTAATGACTGAACAGATTTTGTTAATGAATGAATAACTGAAGTAAAAGAGATGGCTAAGAAAAGCCGAAAATAGAGAGAGCATTCACCCTTGCTTAAGGGGAACCTGGTAACCACAGCAGTGGCTCCTGATAAGAAACTTACCTACAGAGAAAAACTAGAGTTTGCTCTATAGAGAACTACAGTAGAAATCCTGTTACCAGAGACCCTTGTGTTAAAGGTACTGTGTTATTTTTGTGTGAAAGACCACAAAACATCATGTTATATGTAAGGACATGCATTTTGAGTTTTTTTGTTCATAGGTTCATGAGTGTATACTAGGCTAATGACCTCTAGGGCCCTTAAAAGCTTAGCCGTGCAACCCCAAATGTGACCCACAAATTTGATTTATATTTGATTTATAGGAGATGATTTACTGACTGCTGCTGTCCATCGTAGACATAGGAGCTAGACCAGGGGTAAGTTTCCGATTACCCATTGTGGTTAGTCCAAGTTGTGCTTAAATAGAGATAGAGAGGAACTCTGCTTCACATGGATGGTGAACCTGTTTCAGAGAATGGGAATTCTCTGAGAAACATATCTGTCTCTCCAACATATCCTGTTTATGTTCCAAGCAAAATTTAGGTCTTTTAGTCTAGTAGTTCTGATGCTGTTTGCTTTGCATGTGGGCAAAAGATTCATCAAAACAGAGTCCAGATATGCCTTGTATTCCAGGAAAAGGTTATCTCTCAGAAGTCTGTTATGATAAGAGTAAAGAAACAGGATTTTGAGGTGTTCGGTATAGGACATTGTGTTTATTCCATTTATTCTTTTTGTAAGGAACCTATGTGGACATTCCAGTTACTGCATGTGTCTGGTCAGGTACATACCAAAGGGGGCATTATACTTTATTATGGGCCCAATGATGGCCGAGTATAGTGGTATGATGACCTCTCTGCACCTAGATACCATGCCCTTGCTTATAAGTTGAGCAACATAGAAGGATTTTCTTACTACCTAGGACACATGTTGGATTAAGGTTTGGCTGCTCTGTATTTGCAGGGAATAAACTGTGTTATTTTGCAAACAGTAGTATCTCACCTGCATTAATTACATACCACATTGGACACTGGAGGACCTTAGCCAGCATTCTAGGCATGTGTTTTTAAGTTTCGGTTCCCAAGACACAACCTGCCACTGCCAGAGTGAGTGTGATTTCCCATGAAAATACGGGGAGAAAAGCTTGTGGTGATGTATAGTTGGGAAGTTTTATTCCACTGAGAGAGTATGTATATAGCACTGAGAAATGTTTCTTCATTGACAGAATGCACCTGACTGTGAGCCTATTTTCCTATGATGACTACAGCATCATTGCAACATGAAAGAATTGCAGAAAGTGGAATGGAAGTGACCAACAGAACTAAAGAGACAGAATCACTCACTGAGGGAAAGTACAGTTTTGTAAGTTATACCTACCTATAACATTAGACTGACTTATTCCTAACTGGTGCAGTGGCTTATGAGTTGTTTCTTTCCCAAGATACAGCAACTGGCCACCTTCCAAAAACTCTGAATCCCTCCCTCAGATACACTCTGATTGTTGATTGGCCAGCCCTGAAGAAGGAAATCATCAGTCTGAGTGAAAAATTTTCAGGACTTTCTTGCCTACAAGATAAGAAGTATCCTACTCATCCTGAATAACCCAATGCATCAATAGGGGGATGGTGGGTGGGACTGGCTACAGTAGCATGAGGAATTCAAATATAATACCGATATAGGTAAGTGTAAATTGCACAGCTGTAGTATGGTCATCATTCCCATCACTGCAGTAGCCTATGGGTAGAATATCATAGCTTGTTCAACCAGGGAGGAGGAAGAATAAGAATCTAGGAACCCTGGAGAATGGTCCTAGCAGTGCCAGTCCTGGATCTAAATAAAGAATACAGTAAATAAGTCCTTGTAGTGGTATATGCAGAGGACCATATAACTATTTCTAGAATCTTCTAAAATCCATCTTATTCCAATATGCCATTAAAAAAAGCCAGCAGAAAAGTATGCTTTAGTACTGCCTAGAAATGGTTCATCAGAATGGTGAAAGCCAGGGACAATCAAGTGGAAATGCCTGTTTTACATGGGTTTCCCTTTTGTAGTTCCAACATAAGAAATACATAGCCAATTGTTTTTTCTACAGGACTTAGCTCTGTTAAGATAGTACCTGAGCTGCATATGCATGTCCAGAGAATGAGGAATCCTTTCTCCATAATTCTGAGGATTAGAATAAAACAATGGGAAATTGATGGCTTGATTCAAAGGAACTCTGAAGCTACCTTGGGCCTAAATAAAAAAATCTCTTCTTGCTGATACCCTAATCCAAAGTAGATAAGAAAGGGTTTACTCACCAAGAGAGTCAGCAACTCAGATACTCATCTTGCAAATATCAGAGCAAAGAAAAAAGCATATATATATATATATATATATATATATATATATATATATATATATATATATATATATCATAGTAACATGGGAGGTTACTAGACTAATGGCCCTGGGGCCCTTACAAGCCTAGCCAAGAGTTTATCCCCAAAAGTAGTGAGAGAATGGCATAATGGTTAAGGTGTTTACCTTACAGGCACAAGGTGCAGGGTTTGATTCTCACATGGGGTAATTGGCTAGGCTTAAAATGACCCACAAGGGCAGTTAGTCTAGTACTAATCTATGAACCTAAAAAGAAACCTCAGTCAGCAAATGTCGTCCCTGTCAATGAGGGACAAAGGTGGAACCCCTGGGACAAATTTATGGTTTCCCATCCACTCATCAAGGTTGCGTTTGAAGAGGGTCAGTGAAGTACTCTGTTTGACATGTATGGGAAGTCTATTCCAGAGATGGGTCATCCTCTGGGAGACAAACCTGTCTTTCCAGCAGTTTTGTTTATGTCGCATATTAGATTTAGGCCTATTGAGTGGGTAATGTGCAAGATGTTAGAATTACAGATATGGAGCATCTCTAGTAGGGCAGCATCCGATATTGCCTTGTAGGCGAGACACAGATCACTTCTGAGCAATCTGTATGATACCGAGTAGTGTGATAGTGATTTAAGCCTGTTCACATAGGATAAGTGTTGGAGGCCATGGATTCTCTTTGTGAGGTGTTTCTGTGGCCTTTCCAGTTGGTGCAGGTGTTTGGAGAGTTACATACCAAACAGGGCATTATACTCAATTATAGGTCGAATAAGGGAGGAGTACAGAGAGGTAATAACCTCCTTTTTTCTCAATGCAATCCCTTTACTTATGAGATGAACCACGTAAAAGGCTTTTCTGACCACCGCTGCCACATGATGGTCAAATGTGAGATTGCTGTTAACCTGATTACCCAGGTCTCTCACCACGGGTTGTGTGCTTAGGGTGGTGCCATTGATGTGGTAATCAATAGGGGCCGTATTTTTGCTGAATGGTATGATAATACATTTTTTGCATTTAACTTCAGGCCATGACTTTGGCACCAGTTATTTGTAGCTGTGAGACCATCTTACAGTATGTTAGCATCAATTGGGGAGTCAATGACAGCACCCAACCTACAGTCATCCACAAACATGGTCAGCCACAGGCCCTTTGTCTTTGCCTGGACCTCTGAGAAGTATGTACCAAACAGTAGGGGTCCTAGGACAGATCCCTGGGGAACACCACTAGTGACAGGTCTGCTGTTGGAGGTGGCAGCACCTATTTTGACCTTGTGGGTCCTATCTGTGAGCCAGTTGGCCAACCATCTGACTACATAGTGATTAACACAAAGTTGTGTTAGCTTTTCAATAATGCCCGAGTGGGGGATTGTGTCAAAGGCCTTGGCCAGGTCAAGGTAAACTGTAAGTACTGACTTTTCCTCATCCAGGGCCTTGGTGACTGTCTCAAAGAAGTCAACTGGGTTCAATAGGCAAGATCTGTCCTGACGAATCTGAACTGGGTGGGGTCGAATGCTTGGAAACTGCCTATGTCCTTGTTTATGATATCCATAATAATACACTCCATGACTTTACAGATCAGACTAGTCAAGCTGATGGGGCGATAGTTTCCTGGGTCAGTAGTAGCACCACCTTTGTGCAAAAGGATGACAATGGCAGTTCTCAACTCTGCTGGCATGAAGCCTGTAGTTAGGCTGTGGTTGAATATGGTGCTCAATGGCGAAGCTAGTTCTTGCTGGAGATGGTGCAGAATACAGCCTGGGATACAACAAGTCCCACGGAAGCTGTGTTCTTTACCTTGGATAGGGCCTTTAACACTTGATCTACAGAGATGTCAGGTGTGTGGGACAAGTGTTGGGGATGTTGACTGGGCCTTTGGGGGGTGATAAGGGGATGAAGTTTGCACTGAATCTATCAACCAACAGGTTGGCTAAGTCAGCAGGATCAGTGTAAGTAGTGCCATTAAGTACTAGTTCGGAACAAACTTGGGTTTTACCATGGAGGTTACTAACGTAACTGAAGAAGGACTTGTGGTTTCCCTTTGTTTTGGAGGCTAGTTTCAACTCATAATTGGCTTTGGAGGTTTTCACTAGTGATCTTATTTGCTTGTTGAGGCAGAAGAGGGAGTTTTTCTGATTTGGAATTTGTTCCTTTTTACACTTGGACAACAGTTTCTTCCCTTTGTTGTAAAGCCTGTTGATAGAGGATGTCCACCAGACAGGTTTGTGTTTCCTTGAGGAGCACATTTTAGTTCTGTTGGGTATGGCTGAGTCCATTCAATTGTACAGGTGCTTGTATATTGCACTGGTGTACTGTTCAGCAAAGTTGTCTGCATCATCTGAGTGGGCTGGTAGTGTGAAGCTGCTGATACCCTCCCTTAGGAGGTTGTAGTCAGCTTTTGAGAAGTTTTTTAGCCAGGTTACAGCTGGGGAGGGTTGGATGGGATAGAAACTTCGAATGAGACAGATTCATATATATATATATATATATATATATATATATATATATATATATATATATATATATATATATGTATATATATATATATATATATATATATATATATATATATATATATATATATATATATATATATATATATATATATATATATATATATATAGATATGATCCCTTTTAAATCTGTAATTCCTGAAAGATTGACTTTCAGTATCTCAAGACCAGAATTTTGGAAGTGCAGTTAATCGAAACTGCACTTTACCGAAAATAATTCTGTAATATAAGGAGTAATGACAACAGCTTAAAAGCAGCCTTTATTGCCATTTATACTTTGGATAATTCAGCTATAATAGAATGTGTTAAAAGTAATTGAAAAATAGTTTTGGTCGACCCCCCCCCCCCGGTTATCGACAAAATTGGGTAATTTCCCTAGTATTGATTATAAAAAGGATAAATCATTTAAATTTCTATTGGAAAATGAAAAATCTACTGCTCAACCAACAGGGAGGGGGACCTATAAATGTGGTACCTGCCCTCAATGTAGGTATATAATAGAGGGGGACAGTTAAGGTTAATGGAGTAGAATTTAAGGTTAAAGGACACTTTGTGTGTCACATAATGTGATTTATTTGGCCCAATGCTTGTTATACCCGGTGTTTTATGTGGGAAAACCTCAAGAAGGTTGAGGGGACAGGATATATGATCACCTGCTGGATATTAAAAAGGGCAAGCCCACAAATACTTTATACAAACGTGTTGAATTTTCCAGCACATGAATTTGGCTTTAAGGTGACTGATTTTACCAGAAGGGACCCTCAAGGACATATAATGGATGAACATTTGAATGTAAAAGAGTTAAAATGGCAAATCAAATTAAATTCAACTAGTTTTTCAGGTATAAATGAGGGCACCTCTCTAGCTCCTGTTTTAAGATTAAAGCATTATGACTTGTGAGTTCATAGTTTCCTTATGATAATTTAGTTAATTAAAAGCATGTGATTAAAGGGGTGGGGTAAATGGTATATTGTACTTTTGAAGTGATTGTTATTCAGTTCTGAAATTGTTCTTCATATAGAATGAAAGCGCTTAACTGAAAGTTTTAGTGTTTTTATTATTTTAATAAATGTGTGAAAAATGAAGTATTTACATGGTGGTTTTATTGCTCCAGTTTGATTTGTTTGGATATTTGGAGTTTGTGGACATTTAATGGTTACTTGTCTGCCACTATGTTTTGCTCTGATAAAAAGTAAGGTGCTTAGAGGATTAAGAATTCTGAAAAGCTAACTCCCAAGTTTTCATTGCCAGATGAAATAGAGGTAGGGCCTATTGCCCCTAAGCTAGCTGATATACCACACCATTGTGGTGAAGTACAACTAATTAACAACTGTATTCTCTGATCTGTCTGAGAAATGTGCAGGCCTTGCACTATTAGCCTCATAGGAACTGCCCTCCAAAGAAACCCTGAGATGTCTTGAGACAGAGATAGACTTTGCAAGAATTGATAGGACTGTAGAATACTGGAATTAACTGGAAATAACTGAAATGAGACTGGAATTAATGTCTTTATCTGTTAATTACCCAAAACTGTGTTGAACAGACCACTAGGTGTCACTTGAGCACTTATGGTCTGTTTTGGATTGTAGAAGGCTAGACATCTTATGTATCCAAGAGACAAGATGGAAGGGCATTGCAGCAAAGCCTCCTGGCTTGGGATCCATACTACTCAGGAGGAGGACAAGCCAGAAATGGTGTGGGAATTGTGGTGAGAGAGAGAGAGAGAGAGAGGCTTCAGAAGGCAGTGAGGGATATAATCAGAATTAGTGACAGACTCATGACAATCTGACTCCAGTGTAATGATAGGGCAGTATTCATAATCTCAGCCTATGCCCCACAGCAGGGTTGTGATAGTGAGGAAAAGAGGGCATTCAGACAACAGCTGCAGGACCTGCTAAATAAAGCAGGACAACATGAATTGATGTTGATAATGGGTGACTTGAATGCACATATTGGAACAGACAGAACAGTATATGAGGACTGCCTGGGTCCACAATGGTGGGGCAACAGGAATAAAGAAAAAGAGGCCATTCTAGACTTCTTTCTGGCAAATGGCTTGTTAGTAGCCAACACATGGTTTAGAAAGACATACAGTCCCAAGATCACATACAGGAGTGGCCAACGTGCAACTCAGGTAGGCTTCTTCCTAGAATGGAAAGGGCACCGGGTTAGAATCAATGATTGCAAAGTCATCCCTAGTGAAACAGTCAGCCCACAGCATAAACCACAGGTTGCCACAGTCAGCTGCAAGCATTAGTCAGAGAAGGCTGTAAGATCAACAAAGACCAGGCTGAACACCTGGAAGTTGACTGGAGAGAGAGTACAACAGTTCAAGGAATTATTCAGGACTTTAGCATCCCAAGATGAACAGGAAATAGGTGGAGTTGAAAAAGAATGGCAGTGCCTCAAAACAGCATGTGTGAGGACTATAGAATTGATATGTGGCTGATGCTGGTATGGAAATAAGGTGCATACGGAAAGCTTGTGGTGGAATGCAGAAGTCCAGGAAGTCATCAAAAGAAAGAAGGAGTGCAGGAAAAAGTGGGAGATAGAAAAGTCTGACCAGGCTAGGAAGGAATACCAATTTGCTAGTAAAGAAGCTAAGAAAAGAGTCTCAATAGCAAAAAACAGGGCATCAGAGGCACTCTACCAGCTTCTTGAAAGTGAGTCAGTAGGTGACACAAAGAAACTATATCAGGTTGTAAGGCAAAGACAGAAAGATAAAGAATACAGCCAGACAACCTTCATAAGGGATGCCTGCGACAACCTGCTCACCAGTCCAAAGGGCATCAAAAGCAGATGGAATATTTCCAGCAGCTTCTAAATGAAGAAAGCCCCACAGAAGCTGTATTGTCCCAGAAACAACCTATGATGAGAGAAGAAGAGGAACCCACCCTAGAAGAAATAAGAATAGCACTAAGGAAAATGAAGTCAGGGAAAGCAGCAGGCTCAGATGTGGTCACAGCAGATTTGATAAAGATACTGTGTGAGAAAGGGGAAAAATGTCTCCTGAGGGTACTTATAGCAGTGTGGACAGAAAGGTGTATCCCAGATGACTGGAGAATAAGCATACTTGTACCAGTGTACTAGAGGCATTAAACTCCTGTCACATTGCATGAAAGTTTTGGAGAGGGTGATTGATAAATGGATAAGCAGGATAGTAGAATGTCATATGGGAGATGAGGAGTTCAGATTCAGATCAGGATGCAGCACAACTGACCCATTGCTTACAGTGAGACAGATAGTTGAGAAGAAGCTAAAGATGAGGAAAAAGACCAAATGGGTATTCCTAGACTTGGAGAAAGCATATGACAAGGTCCTAAGAAAGCTGATTTGGTCAGTACTGTGGTGGTTTGAAGTCCAAGAAAAATCACTAAAACCAGTGCAGGCTATATACAAGGACACAATGACTCAAGTACAAACAGGGTTTGGTCTTACAGTGGGCTTCCGAGTGGGAATGGATGTGCACCAGTGTTCATCTCTGAGCCCACTGCTGTTCATACTGGTAATGGACTACATTAGCAAACAGGTTGGAGGGTACAGACCAACAAAGTTGCTGTATGTAGATGATGTGGCATTATAGGCAGACTCTGAGCAAGAACTCCAGCAAAGGCTCATGGGATGAAACTGAGTACAGATAAGACAGTTGTAATCACAGCAAATGGAGGAAATCAGAATAACTTGAGAATTGAGATAGAAAGGAAGATAGTGGAACAGGTTAACAGCTTCAAGTACCTGGAAGGTTGAGGAGAAGGTAAGTCTAAATGGAGATGTCAAAGCTAGAATCAGAGGTGCCTCAGCCAACTGATATAGCAAGTCAGATACAGTCTATGACAGAAGAATGCCAAAGAAGCTGAAAAGTAAGGTATACAAGACAGTGGCACAACCAGTACTACTGTATGGTACAGAATTCTGGGCAGTAAAGGCAGAGCAGATGAGGAAGCTAGAGGTGATGGAAATGAAGTGCCTGAGAAGGGTGGTAGGATGCACACTGTGGGACAAATGAAGAAATGAGGAAATAAGAGCAGAAGCCAAAGTAGCTCCAATTGCAGAAAATATCAAAGAGAACAGATTGCAGTAGTTTGGACATGTGTAGAAAAGCAGAAGGCAATCTAGTGAAGAAGATTTGGGGCAGACAGGAAGAAGGTAAGCTGAAACTAGAATGTCCAGCAAAAAGGTGGCTGGATTGTGTGAGAGAAGAAATTATCACCTTAAGTCTGACCTGTTATGCCGTGACTATATTAAATAACTATTACTACTTATTTTTTAGATAAATTATCTTAGTAATCCTGTTAGAAATAATTCTGCCACTTTACCCTTAAAACCAATGACTGAATAATGCAGTGTGATAACTGAGTATGAATGTTATATTCTGAAATCTGACTGAAATGTACTACACTGAAGTCAAAACTGAGTAAGAATATTTTATTCTGAAACATGAGTAAAACTTACACTAAACTGATACATATTTATACTGACCATCTAAAGTTGCTGTGTATAAATGTTATATAAACGAATAATGAAGGAATACCTTTTCTGTCAGTGTTATATGAAAACAAATAAAAGCATAAACTGAAATCTGGTAAATGTTATCTTCTGAAAAATAAACTGTAAAAGCATAAACTAAAATCTGGCAAATGTTATATTCTGGAAACTAAATCATCATTAGAGGAATACCTTTTTTCTGCAAGTATCATTTGAACACATAAAATCATAAATTGAAAACTAGTACTGTTATACAATTGTCATAAAACATAAATACATTAGCATACTTGCTTTAACTCTAATCCACATAAATGCACATCTGTTGTATGCACATTTTAACTCTAAAGAATATTTTCTTCAGACAAGTGAAACACATTTACCGTATGTGTACAAAACTGAAGAAAAAACAACAATCTTCACTTTTGACTTTGGTAATCATGACTTTCTGTAGATACTTGACTTGTGCACCACAGCTCTTGCCAAGTTTAGGCCTTACTCTGCATTGTCCCAGTTACTGCTGAGGTATTAGTGGAGCCACCTTAATGTCCAAATGTTTCCTGTGTACAATTAGGCTCTACGACCCTCCCCCATCTCTGGTGCAAGTCTGGGTGGAATATATATTTTTCTTGACTGTATTTACAAACATGCATTCTGGAAAATTAAGCTGGAAATTATTGAAATATCCAAAACTGACAGCATGTCTTTTTGTAGTGACATCTGTGAAGTACAGAAAAGCAGTATCAGGTCCTTAAAATAACATTTGCAGCTTTAACAATTATAAACCAATAGCACTGCTTGTTGCCCTGATTTTATTTATATTTTTCTGCATGAAATAATCTTTTGTAAGTCTGTAAGCAAACTGATAATGTACTATAGTGAACTAGACCTATATTACTAATAAATGCATTCTTGCAAGTCTGTAACTGAACTAATAATGTACTACAGTGAAATGGAAAGGTTGTAACTTCATTATTAAATCAAACAGAAAGCTCAGTGGTGTTGTTTTTCCTTTCACAACCTCAAATGAAACTAAAATAGTAATCTGACACTGCATTAATATTTCAACATTTTTTGCATTCCTGGACCTTTATAAAATTAATCTTAACTGTTGAGTTTTCTGTGTTTACTCTGTGTCCCTCAGGTCATAATTTACAAAAGAATTTCTTCAGTGTGCAGGTCTCTGCCCACTGCTTTACATGAATCTGTTCCTTTAACTGACATAGTTTAGCTCTTTTAGTAATACTGAATGTTGCAAGGATTTATCATTTCTGTTTACAATTTTCTTGGATAAATAGTAAGAAGTTACTGCATAAAACTGTCACTGATAATAATAAACTGATTTTTACCATACTATTTTATGATATACTGTACTGTCTGAGTCAGCTTGCTGAGCTGGCCTGTAATGTAATAACTCAGTTATATAAGTCTGTCCCTCTGGTGTGCTTTGTAAACTGCAAATTTTGCATGGAATATATACAATCTTGAACTGTTTACATATACACATTTATTACTAGAATTGGACTGATCTGATTCTGGAACTTTTCTTGTCTGTCCATAAAGTAAAATTACATTGCATTCTTTTCCTAACATAAGATTTGAACCAGTGACTTTAATGATGCATAATATTAATTGTACACTCTTTTTGTGCATTGGATCTGAACTTTTGACTGTACTGTCACTTTTAACATGTAACACTGACTTCAAATTCTACATTCTGTAAGTTAGCAAAACATTATTTAATATCTGTAAATGTTTTTCTGTCTTTGCCTGCATCAATATATTATTTATGCATTGCAACAATTTGCTACTATAATTCAAAGATCTTAACAATGACTGTTAAACAAAACAATAAGACAAAATAGCCAGATATGTAAATGTAAACCCTGTATTCTGCATATTAACTTGACTGTCATTTCTGGTATACCATACACAACATGTGTTTCCAGAATGTTAAATATGTACACCAATTTTAAATCTAGTAGCCTGAAACTGTTACCTATTTTTTTTCTCAATGGCCATAAAAGTAAATTGAAATTTCCTTTTCAGTCTGTTTTGCTTTTCTGAGAATAACATACTGTTTCTGAAAATGTAGTAACTTGACTGCCTGCACTTCAGTTGTGATAGCAGAACTGGAATTTATTTTGTCGTAACAAGTTTTTCCACTTCTGTATATTTACACAATCTACTGCATACACATTCTTACAAGTATTGTCTGTGTGCACTACTGTACATTCTGTAGCATTTTTATTTTTCCTTAAAATTGTGTTACTGAAGTCTAAAACAATATGTAACTCTGACATGTCCATACCTAGTACAGTACTGCTACACACAGAACTGCTCACTGCTGTAACCTTTGACAATTCAAATCATGACATAGCTGTACTTGTGTCCTCTAAAGGTATATTTGTAACTGAAATTGATGTGGCTGTACTAATCAGTACATTATTCCATAATTTCTTTTCTATAAACAAAATGAAATATTGTAATTTTTTCAACCTTAAACAATGACAGATAAATAATCTAGTTTGGTGC
The DNA here is from genome assembly GCF_019279795.1 of Protopterus annectens. Lineage (NCBI taxonomy): Eukaryota > Metazoa > Chordata > Ceratodontiformes > Protopteridae > Protopterus > Protopterus annectens. The sequence goes on from NC_056731.1 coordinate 467,378,241, forward strand.
TGGACTGCCAGACCCTTTATAGATAAGCTGAAAATCCTTTTTTATAGAACTGGCAACAACACTGACGAGCTATGGTATGCATTTCTTCTTTATTTTTCCTGGTGTGTGTATCATTTATGCTTGTGTTTACTTTATCAAACTGATCAAAATCTACACTCTGATCCCTTTTATCCCGCCCCCCCCTCAGTGCAATATTTGCACTGACTTTTGAAAACAATAAACTAGAATTTATTACATTCTGAACATTTGTATTTGAAATAATGTGAACTTGAGACATTGCAAATCTTTGCTTTGTGTTTTGTCTGGAACTCGCTCTCACCTTCTTTCAACCATTCTGTATGCATCCCCTCTACTCTCAAATTTAAACAAGACTGTCCTTAACAAACTCTCAATTTGCTACAACCACATTGCCAGGTTTGCCACTGGGCTGCCTTTTAGGACACATCATTGCATCAATCTAAATCAGCTTGGGTGGCTTGAACTACCCAGCCTAATCCAGTATAACCAACTGATTATGGCCTATAAAATCCTCTATAATCTGGACAATACTCCTGCACTTAAAAATATTATCAGCCGCTATAACAATCCTAGACCACTTCGATCCTCTAACAAACTACTAATTCAGACTAGCAAAATTAATAACACAGCCGGTGATTCTCTCTTTGCAAATTCTGTAAGTAGATCCTGGAACTCTCTTCCAGCTGATATTACCTTACTTTCCACCTTAGGTCAATTTAAAACTAGACTCAAACAACATTTGTCACTTAACCGGCTATGTCAATGTATCAAGTCTGGCTAACAATCTCTAGAATGTGTAAAAATCTGTTAACCAGTTTACTGTGTAATTTAATTTAATCCTGACTTGTGCTCAGGATTAACTGTAACCTCTGGAACTTGTTTAACTTGCTTACTTATGTAATCTCTGTAAATAGTCTGTTTGCAATATGTAATGCTGGTATTATGTAATGCTGTATCTGCTTACCCTTGGAGCTTTTCTCTCCGGGCCTCCGCTGAAAATGGACATGCATCCAGTCGGACTATCCCAGTCAACAAATGTAAAATAAAAAATAAATGTACACTAACTGTGTTTACGTCTGTATTTGCAATACTGCAACATAACTCTGTATTTTGAATTACATATGCTGTAGCATTTACACTGATTTCTGCAGACTATAAACACAAATTTGTTATTTAAGGCTGAAACCATACTGATAGAAGCTGACTTATTCTGCAAATCATGAGAAAGTGTGTCCATTTCCATGCTTATTATAATCTGCTTTTGTGATTTAAACCTTTTGCGTCTAGAAATATTTAACATTCCTAAACTAATAATGTTGAAATTTAAATGAACATTTCTGGAATACAGTTTTTAGACTGCTTTACCCAATTTTTAACTTTAAACCACACATTTACTGGTGTCCTTACTGTAGAAGTACTGTTTGACATATCTATACAGTTTACATTTACTGATGTATTTAAACTTTTGAGATTTATTGTCTGATTTAGCTAGAAAATGCATTGTAATAAAAATGAATGCTCACATAGGGAAAGTTGAAGCTGCTTTAAGAAGGAGGCCTGACATCTTGCAGCTTTTTCAAATTCCCTCTTGTAAGAATATTTTTGGCTCTATGATGTCACACTGGAAGCTTGAAAGTCTGTTGCTTTGGTGATGGTGAGGTTTTCTAATACATTGCTGTTAACTGGATATTGTCATTGGGTCACTGGCCCAGTGGACTTTCCTGGTTAACAAATGTCAATTTACACTGGTATCTTGGAGAAACTGTAGTCCTTTGAGATTTACTCTAGATTTTCTAAAGTAATGTGCTGAAGAAACACTACTGCTCTATAAAATACACATAGTTTGACTGCTGATAGATTTCCAGGGTTTCAATAGAGTTTTGGGACTTACTTTAACTGCAAATATTTCTCCCCTCCCATCTATGGTGGCACACCATTGTTAGAATTGATAGGACTGTAGAATACTGGAATAAACTGGAAATAACTGAAAGAAACTGGAATGAGTTAGGAATTAATGTCTTTATCTGTTAATTACCCAGAACTGTGCTTAACAGATGCTAGTCTCTCCTTCATGTGCTACATCTTCTTGTACCTTTCAGAGTAAAAGTACACATACACTGTAATTCGGTTAAGAATATTTTATTATGTACAGTAGAGGTAGATGTCAACAACATCTGAATCAAATCTTACATCTCCAATAACAGTGCTGCTATACTGAAATAGTTTGTAGCTTCTACACTCATTATATTGTCTGTAAATTCTGTACTCAGAATGTTATTATGTCCATAGTTTCTGCACTCATATTTCTTTTCTCCTGAATAATGTAATTAATATTCTGGAATGCTAGTTATTTGACCTGACTTCTGCACTCACTCTCTAGTGTCTGTACCAAACATCTGAGAACTGCACTGCAATGACTGCATATCAGTCCAAATGAACTAACTGTGTCTGAAGTATCTCTTAATACCAAAACCCTGTAAATTTCAACACACCACTTTAACCTTGGCTCCTAAGCCTTATACCTTCCAAACAAGATCTGTTTGTTCTCAATGTAATGCACATTATGTTAGCACATTTTATTCTTATCAATATTCTTGACTGAATGTTATTTTCACTGATTGAAAGTGCATTCACTGAAACTGTATGCAAAATGTGAAAGCTTGCTTTAATATGGGTGCATTTCTAGACTTATGCAAATAGACTACTGTATTTTTGTCTAACAAACTACATTTAAATGACACTTGATGTTACAGTCTAGGGGGTAGAGGAAATCAAGAGGATACTTCTAATAGACTATATAAGAAATCCCCAACAATGCAATTCCTGGACTCATGCCCAACAGGTATTGTAACTTTACTAATACTGCAACACAGATGCAAAAGTTTAAAGACTGTATAGGTCCCATGGAACCATAAAGATTTGCTAGGGAGTAAATGTAACATGTTTTAAAAGACTGACCTCTAGAATATTGGATCTTTCCCGTGGATGGAGTGAGAGGAAGATTTAAAAAAAAAATGGTGTCTGAGAAGGATATTCTAGGGGGACATAAAGATTCTGGAATACAAGCCTTTGAAAAATTGTCACTGGTTAAATGACTGGTAGGGCAAGCAAAGCAGAAGAACCAGAGGAAAAATTCTGAGTGGTTTAGAAGGTGGGTAGGGACTCCTCTAAAACGAGGTTTTGCCTCAACTGTTAACTATTCTCCACTTAAATCACTTTTAATCCATGAGAGTCTGTGACAATCAGATGCAAAAGGGGAATGTATAGAGCCAGTTAATGGGATAGGTATTTAAGAAATAAAGGCTGGAGGAAAGGCTGAAAAAGGAAGGCATGCAGGCCTAGTCAGCTTGAAGCTATAACTATCCCTTTACTGGAAAGGTTTTAGATTGTTCTAGTTCATCTCCTAGCATTTCTAATTTTTCTTAGCCTAGACAAGCAGAACAAAAGCTGGAGTCCAGACACCACCAAAATTGGTAGCTACTAGAGACATGTTGGAAAAGTGGTATCCCCTGTAAACCGTACGTATAAGGTTTGGAAGGTAACAGAAGCCTGTTATCTACCTGTTTCATGGGGACTGTAGATTATGCATCAATGTAAAAATAGGCAGTGTGTAATATAAATCTCCTCCAAAGCTGGCAATGGAAGATGAATGCTGAAGAATGAAGTAAGGACTACTTACAGTATATAAGGAGAAATATCTTGAATGTAGTAGGAGCATCTAAACATTTACCCCCTCAAAAAAACAAAAACAAAAAAAAACCTTATTCATCTTGGCAGTAATTTCGAAAGAAAAAAAAAAACACTTCCCAAATGGATGTGAGGCTCAGATTTTTTCCATATAAAGCAATGAAGAAAAGAATCTGAATGGCTCGATGCGCTGTTTAAGTGAGTTTACTTTGAAAAAACTGTAATAGGTGTAGAGCATAACGAACTGAAAAAGGAATCTGAGCTTCTTCATAAGAACTCTTCCCCAGACACATCCAGCAGCATCCTGTAGAAACTCCATGTCCCAGTAAAGATGGTTCTCCCATATCCAGACTTGGATGCTGCACACAGCTGAAAAGGATGTGACTGACCTTGGTTCACAGTGGCCTGAAGAACTACAATAGAGGAAACTGGCATTTAAGTAAGTAATGTTTTCTGTCTAGGAACCGAGAAAGTCAGACCAGCAAGAGACAGGTGAGTATCCTTGCTGTGATGAAAGAGGATGTGTTGGATGTGATAATGATTGTTGGGACATATTTGTTAAAAGATAAGTTGTCCAAAGTTTAGATAGGCAGCACAATTGCACTTACCCCAAAAGATAATGCACCCTAACACTGTTATGTACAAGCAGTACTCTAAAATCCTATCAGGAACCCTTTAAGATTAAAAATAAGTCTGACAGAAATCCACTACAGGTAAGATGTTATCATATGAACATTCAAAGCACCTACCCAGTAAGTGCACAAGCAATACATAAAATCAATCCCTTTTAAGTAAATTTAGATTGACATAAAAAATGACATAGTCTGACAGGTGTACTTAACAGCTACGTTTTCACAGTGAGAACAAAAGCAGTATATTTCCCAAAAGAGATAAGCTATAAACTAATAATATGTCCGAATTCTTTATTAAAATGAATCTGAGAAGGATGGTGGGTAAGTTGTCACAATGTAAATATTCAAACAAAACACATATCATAACATAAAAAGCTGTCAATACTTTGAAGTAAGTTTTAGTCTGGAAGAAAAAATGGCAGGACAGTTGTCACAGTGTTAGTGTAAACAATACAAGAACTGATGATATCCCTGCCACAGAAAAACACTGCCCCACAACAAAATGTCTAGAAAACAGAGATTGCTGGCATAGAGAGTATGTAAAAGCAGTGCATTTTTTTAATCAGATAAGTCCCTAACCTAGTTGAGGCTAAATATAGAGGTCCTGAACTGTAAACAAATGGTAGTACAGAAATACCTGGTTTCTTAAAGGGTTAGAAACTCTGTAACATATAACAGTAAAAAACAGCCTAGATTATCATTTGTATAGATAAAATAAATGTATACAAATATATGTAAAATGATTTCTTTGTGGAAAAGTGCCCCAATGGGAATTATCTTCTTTCTCTCTCTCTCTCTCTCTCTCTCCTCTTTTTTTTTTTTTTTTTTTCCAGTCTCCTTGGACATCTTTTATACTATCCCAGCCCACATTGCCACATATTCACTCCGTGTCTACCTGCATCCTCCTGGACTTGCCCAGGTGTTGCTGGGGATGGTCATGGATCTTAAGGGCATTATGGGGCTCAGCCATCTGTGCTTCCATTTAGTGTTTTTTATTTATTTATTTATTTTATGTACTCTACCCCCTTTTCCCTTTACTTGTCCCCCCCACACTCTCTGGTTGCATTCTACAGCAAATCCCCTCTTCAGACCTTGCTTCTCCTAAGGGAGTGTCAGTAGTGACAGTCATCCCTCCCTGCTGCTCCACCAGTCACCTGTCCTGCTAACTGAACCTAGGTTGGCTGGGCTGTAGTTAGGGCTTTATCCCTCTATGCCACCAAAGTGATTGGGAACTATCTTCCCTGCTATTTTTTAAATAAAATGTCTAACAGTAAAAAATAGATAAACCAATTTTAATTGAGGAAAGGTTCCCCAATGGGGACTTATCTGGCAGAGAATAAGATGAAGTGCTGGCTGCTGCTCTTGTGGTACCTCTAACCTGCTTCTTCATGAGGTGGAAGAAAGTACTGAAGAATTTCCACTCTGACTACTTATTTTTCCTTTTCTGGGTTTGCCAATTTGCAGTCAGGGTGGATCTGAGGGAGAGATCCAGAGCTTTTGGAAGCTAGCTGGTTGTTGTGTCTTGGGCAAGACACAACCCATAAGCTACTGCAGCAGTGCGAATGATGAACACTGTATTTTAGGAAACTGAACTTTGGAATTAGAAGATAATGCATAACCAGTGCAGAATTCAGAACTTTCTGTCAAATTAAACAGAAAGTCCCAGAACAGGAGAATTCTAAAAATAGGGCAGTTTTGAGGAGAAACAGTCTACCAGTAAGAGAGGTTGCACTAATACAGATAAAAGGGAGAACAAGTACCTGGTTAGAGTTTCAGACTCACTCATGTTAGTACTGGAAGAAAAATCAGGAATTGAGGGAATGGGTAACTATAAGTAACAAACCAGGAATGAAGGCTGATTAAATATGTTCTGCGATATACTTTGCAGAAGGATCTGGAGAAGAAAAAAGGAGAGAGTGGTCCACATTTGCACTGAAACAGACAAAAAGCAATTAAAATGTAGAAAAAATGTAACTTTTTTTGAAGAGACAAGGTCATCTTGAACGGGTCTATATTACGAAATCGAAAACCCATTTCAGCGAACACCACAACACCAACACACATAGCCCAAACCACAAATATGCTGAACCCCCTAAACAGCGCAATTTCAAATCTTGAATCGTCATAGTCGGCCAACACCACCGCGCGCTACATACTACATACCCAAACATAATAAATAAAACACATACATACACTAACCAAACCCTGCTTCTAACCCTACACTAAACCTATCTATGCACTTACCTTAACCAGCACCCTAACCCTAAGGTCCGTAACTATCGCATACTTACCCTACAGACATATACCCAAACAAAACAAATGATCCACACAAATACACCTAACAAAACCCTACTTCTAACCCTACACTAAACCTTACATACGTTACCTATCTATGCACTTACCTTAACCTGCACCCTAACCCTAAGGTCCGTAACTATCGCACACTTATCTTACGGAGCTATACTGCAGATGGGCCAACCATGACACTTCGACATTTCGTGTTTCGCTGTTTTGAAAGTTCGCCATTACCGTAGTTCATGTCGCTCAATCCTGATTCGCTCAAACGGGTTTTCAATCTTGTAATATAGACCCATCTTGAACAGAGCCATAATAAGATTCTTGATGAGCCAAAATTCAGGAGGTCTAAGCAAAAGGAAGAAGGTTTTATGCAGCAAGTTCATAAAGAAATGCCTTTAAGGAAAAGAAAGCTAGCTCCCTGAATCAGTTTCATAAAGAAATGGAAGTGGAAAAAATAAAATAAGGCAAATATACCAAATGAGTTGCTTTTTCTAGGTGATACGTACTTGTGTTTGTGTTGGTGGGAGAGGAAGCACTACCCTCTGCTTCATTACAGACTGACCGTGGGAAGACTCCAGAGTTTGCTTATCTTCAGGTATGCCAATTAAACTTTGGAAGGACTAAGCAGAATAGATGACATGTTGAGCAAAGTAATGGAAGATATGGCTAGTGATATAGGGTAAGCATAAGTTGAACAAAATGTATATATTTCTTGCCATACTTTGAGCTGCATGATTACAGAGTGGCAGGTACTGTTTAATTTCTGTATGAATAACCACAGGATTTTATGTTATTTGGGATAGAGAGAGAGATAGATAGACAGATGGATGGATAAACATAGGGGTGTAGTAACCATAAATTTGATTCTTATTTGCTTCTTTACAGCTTTTGGTTCTGCCATCTCTGTGGAGCTTGCATATCCCCCAAGTCTAAGTTGAAGTTTCAAGGAGAGAGAAAATTAGGATGTACAGGTTCTGTGTATTATAGCTTTTGATTGTGTTTCACATTTCTACTAATTGTGTCTGTATATGTGTGTAAATATATATATATATATATATATATATATATATATATATATATATATATATATACACACCTATCTATACACGCACACAAATGTGTTTGTGTGTGTGTGTGCAAAAGTATATTATGAAATAGCAATGTGCAGAAACACCCTTGTACCACCTAAAGCATCTGTGCTAACTCTACCCGAACCTCTGTACGAAAAAATCCCTCCCTAACAGCACCAACAAACAACACACACACACACACACACACACACACACACACACACACACACACACACACACACACACACACACACACACACACACACACATTAATTTGCACACTACTAAATCTATCCCTTTCTTTATCCATTACACTGACCCTAAGTCCCAAACACCCACACACTCCCACATCCTAATGCTGAAATGTTTGGTATATCGAATGTTCCAGCATTAGAACAAAACTATTCACCATGAACGTAAGCACATGTAAACAGAAATGGAATAGTCAAATGTTCTTTGTTTTGAAAATTTTCAGCAGCTGACAATAAGTGCTTTCAACAGAAACACACAGAAGTAAATTCTGTCAGTGAAAAACACATTTGACAGAGTTTGCTGCAATCATACATATACATAAACTCATATAAATATATATATATATATATATATATATATATATATATATATATATGTGTGTGTGTGTGTGTGTGTGTGTGTGTGTGTATAATAAGATAAAAAAGTCATGTCCTTACAATAATGTTCCATCTGTGTTGTTGATCTTCATTCATTCTTACAAAAAGAATACGAACGACTCAGGGTAAAAACAAGGTGCATAAAACAGATACGTAAAATAAAATAAAATGCACGTCTGGTGAAGCAACTAGTGTAGTTGTGAAAGCACTAACCATTTTTATTTTTTCTATTTTTGGTTTGAATAAATGTATGTTTGTGTGCTAACTTGGTGCATTTTACTTCATTCTTGACTGATGGGTTCAGTTCCGAATCCTCGGAAGAGACTCTACTGTTATACTAGCTCACGCCAGCCAAAAACTCTTGAGCTAAGGCTCTACCCATACTGCCTCCTCTTTCCATTACCTCAGATCAAGTTTGCCTATCATAAAAAAAAAAATGGAAGCTCCATCTGTGCAACAACCCTATATCAACCCCAGGACTAGTTCCAAAACTCCAAGAGACTCTAGGAGGGGGCAGGATGGTGGGATGTCAAGAATGAATGAAGATCAACAACACAGATGGAATGTTATGGTAATGACATAACTTCTTTATCTGATGTTGTCAATCTTCATTCATACTTGACTGATGGGACGGAGTCCCCAGCTACTTTAGATCTTGGGTGGCCCTAAGGAAGGATATTCCTGAGCACCATAGAGCCAAAAGATGCTCTTCCTCTGGATACCATATCTAGTTTGTAATGAGTGATGAAGGTATGAGTGGTAGCCCAAGTTGCAGCTGTGCATATGTCTTCCATAGAAGATCTGGAATGGAAGACTACTGATGTAGAAACAGGTCTTGTCAAATGAGCTCAAGTATTTGTTGGTAGATGGAGTTTATTCTGATTGTATATAAATGTAATGCAGTCTCTCAACCATTTTGACAAAGTCATCTTTGAAACAGGTTTGTCCAATCTGGTACCTGAAAAGGATAGAAATAGTTGGTCTGATTTTTCTAAAAGATTTTGTTCTATCCAAGTAAAAATGTAATTGTCTGTGGATGTCCAACATATGCAGGCAGTATGCTCCTTTGTTTGAAAATTTTGGAAAGAAGCCTGGTAAGTCTATGGTCTGGCTGATATTGGAGTCTGACACCACCTTAGGAAGGAAGAGGGTTTAGCTCTGAGTGATACTCTCTCTTTGTTGAAAATGATATACGGATACTTCAAACACAGAGCCTGTAGCTCTGAAATTCTCCTGGCGGATGTGATAGCTACTAAAAAGAGGGTCTTCCAGGATAAAAATTTGAGGTCACAGGTGGCTGCTGGCTCAAAGGGCTGATGAACTAAGGATTGCAAGACCAAGGTTAAATCCCAAGCTGCTATAGGATCTTTGAAAGGTGGCTTCAAATGCAAAGCGCCCTTAAGAAAAGTTTTGTAAAGGTGGTGAGACATCAAAGAATGATCATCAAATTCATTATGGAAATTCAAAATGGCAGCTAAAAGAATTCTAATGGTAAAGTTGAGGCTCCCAAATGAAACAAGGTGGCTAAGTATTCCAGAACCTTATCAACCTGAGTTGAGAATGAATCAAAACCATTTGTGTTCGACCAAATAAAAAATCTTTTCCATTCGCTAAGGTAAAATTTTCTGGTGGAAGGTTTGTGAGAAGCCAGAAGTATGTTTTGCACTGGGGAGGACAAATTGTTTCACATGGCAATTACTGGATGTGGAGAAACCAAGCCATCAGCTTGAGATATTGAAGGTTGGGATGGACCAAGCCCTGAGGGTGAGATAACCGGTCTGGAGTTAGATCCAGAGTCCACAGGCTGTGAACCACGTAAGGCCAGAAAAAGGGAAACCATACTTGACAGGGCCAATAAGGTGCAATGAGAATCATTTTGCTTCTCAACTGTTGGGCTTTCCGCAGTAATTGGGGAATTAGAGGGATTGGTGGGAAGGGATATAGAAGTCCCGAGGGCCAATCATGGAGAAGTGCATCTCTTGGGGACTCCCCACAAGGGGGAACTAGGGCAAAGTTGCTTCTGCATTTTGTGGTTATGGGAGAGGCAAACAGGTCGCAGCAAGGCTGTCCCCATCAATGAAAGATTCTCATCGCTACATTGGGATTTAGAGACCACTCATGAAGTAGAAGAATACACCTACTTAGTTTGTCTACAATCACATTGGAATTGCCCGGAATATGCATTGCTATTAGAAAACAGTTGGAGGCAATTGCCCATTGGCAAACTCTTAGGGCTTCCCAACATAGTTGGTAGGATCTGGTTCCCACCGTTTGTTGATGTACCAGACTACTGACAGGTTGTCTAAGGAAGGGCAGACTGAAATGCTTGCAATGCTAAAAGCACTGCCTTCAGTTCTAGGACATTGATGTGCAGATTGGCCTCCTGAGGGGACTTGGATAGTCTTTCCCTGAAAATGCCCCCCCCACCCTATAAGGGAAGCGTCCATGGTCACTACGGCCTTGGGCTGAAAGGGGTAGAAGGGATGACTCCATAAATTCTCCTCTGGCTTCATCCACCAAGACAAATCATTCTTGCAGCGGTTTGTTATTCGAATTAGATGAGACATAGGGCGAGTTAAAAGTGACCATCGGGATGCCAGGAGCCACTGAAGCAGCCTCATGTGGTACCTTGCCAGGGAGACTAAAGTGATTGTTGCTGCCATGGACCCAAGAAGTTGTACAACCAGATGAGGAGGAACTTTGGCTTGAGAGAGTATCACTTGAAGTTGCAACCTCAACTTTAACAACATGTGATGAGGAAAGGAGACCACGTAGGATTTTGTATTTAGTTTTGCTCCAATTAATTCTAGGTCCTGTTTGGGAGACAGTTGGGATTTTTCTCTGTTGATTGAAATGCCTAAGAGCTCGGCAAGGTGTAGAAGAGAGTCTATGGTGCAAAGCAGTTGATGCCTGGTGGGGGTGGTGAGGAGCCAGTCGTCTAGATATGGAAACACACAGAATCCCTGCAGTCTTAAGTGAGCTGCTATAACTGCCATGTATTTGGTGAACACCCTGGGGGCTGTTGTGAGACCAAAGGGCAGTGCTCGAAATGAGTAATGACTGGCTCCTAGCTGGAAGCAAAGAAATCTTCTTGAGCATTTGTCCATCTTTATGTGGTAATACGCATCCTGAAGATCTATAGAGCACATCCAATCATCTTCCTGTAGAAATGGAAGGATAGACTGAATTCTGACCATCCGGAATTTTGTCTGTTGTACAAATTTGTTCAATACACTGAGGTCCAAGATTGGCTTCCAGTCCCCTGTCTTTTTAGGCAACAAAAAGAATCTTGAGTAAAATCTGGATCCTATCTGGTCTGGTGGGACTGCTTGGATGACTCTTTTTTTTGAAGCAGCTTTTGGATCTCTTGTGCTGCTCTATCCCTCTGACTGGGTGGAACATTGGGGGTTCGCTTTTGTGGTTTGGAAAAGAGATTGAAGGGAATGCAGTAACCTCTGGTAATTATTGTCTGCACCCAGGAATCCAATGTTTTAGAGTACCAAGCTGTGTGGTGTAGAGAAATTGTTCCCCCGACTGCTTCCAGAGTTAAGCAATCGGGCCGCCACTCATGAGCGCTGGTAGGGTTATCCAGAGAAGGAATCCCTGGACCCCTGGTTGCATGGACCCCCCCACCACAGGAGGAGTATCTTCCAGAAGAGTTCCCTCCTCTGCCCTGGGGGGGAATACTCACCACGTGTCCCGAAAAGGCCCTTGGGTCTTTTTGAACCACATCTTTCCACTCCTCTGATTCCTGGAGTAAGGTCGTTGAGGAGTGGAAAAATGCATGCCCACAGCAGAAAGGGTCTTTCTGTCCTTCTAACACCTGGCTAATGTGTCTCTGACTTTTGGGCCAAACAATGACGTAGCAGCCACTGGAGTGTTGACAAAGGAAGACCTGAAGGGGTCCGCAAAATCACACAAGTGCATCCAGACCATTGCCTAATGGTAATGCCTGTACCCACTGCTCTGAACACCCTTCGGCTGTATGCATAATAAGCCGCATAGATGAATTAGAGATCAACTCCAGGGTAGCAAGCTGGGAGACAACCTTGTCCTGGACCTCGTCAGACGTTGCTCCTGCCAAGGTATCTGAAAGCTTGGTTATGAGATGCCTTTAGAGTCGAGTCAAATGCTCCAAAAAACTTAAGGACCGAATAGCAAAGGTTAATGAAGCAAAGACCTGCTTTCCAAATCTGTCCATCGTACAGGACTCTCAGTTTGGAGGATGGACAGTAGAACTCCTCTGAGCAGAGTTCCTCCCTAATGTAATTCAAGTGCAACTTGGACAACTGGATGAGAAACTGGAAATTCATCCCTGGTTTCGCACCTATGTCTCTGATGCAAACAGGTAACCTGTAAATGGTTCATCTCCCAGGCCCATGCTTACACTTATTAAGGGTATCAGAACTTGTCAGAGATTTGGGATGCATGGCTAGGCTTAAAAAGGCCCTTGTTGTTGTTGGCCTAGTAAACACCTATGAACCTATGAATTCTCTTCAGCAAGTTCCTTTTTAGTGGCTGCCACCACCACCATGGCATCCACTGCTAGACACTTCAACCAGTGGGACTGATCCTCAGGGGCTGAAAGAATTTTGTCTGGTCTCTGGGGAATTGGCTGTATAGTGTCAGGAGCCTTCCACCCATACTGCATGATGAGTTTTATTAATTCATCAGCAGGCGGAGTCACCCAAGAAGTAGATGGCTGGGCACAAAAAGCCTGCAAGTAAACAGAATCCTCAGAGGATGGGTTTGAGGACTTCCAATCACCCCTCTGTTTCAGAATTTCCAGGATGTCTCCAAAGGAGACATCTTCAGGGGGTGATCATGAGGACCCTTCCCTTTATCATAATCTGTATCCTCAGTGACTGATTCTTCTGGAGAATCTAAGTGCTTCCTGTTGCATGATCTCTTAGGGGGAAGATCTGAGGAGGACTTTGAAGAGAGGGGACCCTGCACTAGGGTATCTTGCTGCTTGTGCCCACTGTCCCGAAGTAGCAGATTGTGTCAGTTGTGAGCCAGAGGGTACAAAAATATGGCATTGTGACAGGTATGGTACCAATTGTGAGCCTGCTGAGGCTAGGGGTCTTTCCATAATCTGAAAGGCAGGCCCACCTAAAGAGGGATGGGAGCCCAGAACCAAGAAAGACAACCTCAGAAGCGGGGTCACACCCTGCTCCGATGAGCCACCCCCCAGAGCAGGAGCCGAGAGAGGACTTGAAACCACCAGGGCACTGAGACCCAGTGAACATCACCGTAGAAAAAAAATCGGTGCCAATCCAGAGATCCCAGAACTGGCAGGCAAGTCTTGGTCCCATGGGTGTGATGGTTCCAATGGTGTTGAAGACCACAGCATAGGCTTTGCTACCGAGGTGAGAGCCATCATCGGTACCAAAGTAGTTGGCACCAGGACCATCGAAGTAGTGGGCTCCAAGACCTGGGGAGAGGTTGAAGGAGGAAGATAAGTAGGAGTCCTGGGAGAGTAAGCCTCGGCTCCAGGAGGGAGGGAGGTCCAAGTGGGAGCAGAAAGACCTCTTGCTGCCAAGAGCAGATCCACCAATCTAACTACATCTAGTGCCAATAAACTCCTGGAGGAGTGGATGGAGATTCTCAAAGGGGATTCCAGTCTTTCTACAAATGGACTTAACTGCTGACCCAAAAAGGGGTCCATTGATGGGGAGTATTTAGTCCTGGGAGTAGTTATAGCATCTCGACCTTCAGCACCATAGTCTGCTGAACAGAAAGTTGTTTGGCAGGGAAAGATGGAACCAAAATATTTGAGAAGGCCACTATCGGTGCCAGAGAGGTTGTCGGTACTGAAGACAAGGTCGGCACCAAAGGTGTCTGGGTAGTTACAATGGTACTCGGCATCATGGGAGATTTTATTTTCATTGCCGAAGCAGAAGTCGGTGCAGTCTTTGGAACTTTTGACTTTGGTTCCGATGAATGAGTCAAAACCTGAGACTTTGGAGTCTTAGATTCATGTACTTTGGGGGAAGTTTTTTTTTTTATTCTGTCTTTGAAGATTTCAAAGTCTCCACCTCAGAGAGAGCTTCACCAAATGGACATTTTAGTAATTCTTTAAGAATTAGCTTGTTACATCTCTCTGCAAAAGTTCAAGCACTGAAACCCTTGCAGAGTTCACATGGAGGTTGGATTTCAGGATGAGGGACACCTAAACAATAAATGCAAGAAAGATGCCCATTGGAATTGGGCATTTTGCTGCCACAGTCCCTGCACTGCTTGAACCCATAGGTTTCTTTCTGTTTCTCTGCCATTTTTCTAGCTAGAACAGGTACGCACACACATGCACACAGATAAAATCACTTGTCAAACAGGAAAGGAAAAAGTTTTTTTGTTTTTTTCTAAATATACCTACAATGGTATGTCAAGATTACCCAAAGAGAAGGGTAAGAGAAACAAAGAAAAAGGAAGGGAAGGCGAAGGATACCAGCGATGGTATTAAAGAATTACCAACAGGTAGAAGGAAAGGAGAGGCCTATACCAACGGTGGTAAAGTAGAATACCTTGAGGTAAAAAAGTGTTAAAAAGTAAAACTAGATTCACTCACACCAATGATAAGTTTAGAATAAAGAGTAACTACCAGAAAAAAAGGGTAGAAAAATATGTAGATAACAAAAAATGTGCGCACTTAGCTGGGAGCAAAGGTTGAAGCATCCAATTTTCTACACAGCAAATGAGATCTGAGGTAATGGGAAGACAGGCAGTATGGGTAGAGCCTTAGCTCGAGAGTTTTTGGCTGGAGCGAGCTAGTATAATGGCCGAGGTCTGTTCCAAGAATATGGGACCGAACCCACCAGTCAAGTATGAATGAAGATTGATAACATCAGACCACTGATCAAACATGACACTGGAACAGTCAGTCAGCTTTTGAAAAAAAGGGCACCCTTTATTGTAAAGAAAAATGCACTTACAACTTCGGCAACATGTAAAATTTAACATTAGATATTTAACATTAACTTATATTAATTACAGATTTAAATAATCCACATCAGTAATTTGATAAATTAGATGCAAAAAATAAAGGAATGCAAAAAAAAAGAAGAAAAAGTAAGTAATAAGTAGAACATTACTCTAGCACAGTCCCCAAGTAAGTCATTAATATAAATTTAAACAACAAAGCAACCAATAATATATCTGATATAGTAATGACAGCACCTCCTTGTATTATAATCTACCCCAAAATGTGCAAACAAAAGGACAAAAGGAAGAATAAAGGGGAGGCCATCAAACCCCACCTTAACATCTACATATCCACTTAATTCAGTCCAAAGTACCTGTCTGCTGAATGAGAATATCTTCTGCTGTATTTACCCTAAGTACTGATACTGAGGAAAGTACTTATTTAAAAAAAATTACTGTCATCTTCACTGTCACTGTTCTTCACCAAATCTAGCTAACTCTGTAAATGAACCCTTAACTTCCTGAATGGTAGGGATGCCCTTAGTCTTCTAATGTCTTACTATTACTTTTTTTAGCTATCATCTTCACTAACCAAATTAGACATACGTTATAAATACCTAATTTTTCATGCTGATCTAAACCTAAGAAATATATTTCAGGTGTGATGACTATGTCCACCCTAATATAACCCTTATATCATGTTGAAAATCCAATGTAATTGTGGCCAGCAATGGAAACATCTAAAAATATGCAACCAGACTTTTCTTTTCACCTTTATCACACCTCCAACGTGCGTAATCTAATATAGTAAATTTCTTCTACAGTCTTGCTGGTGAATAAAAACACCTGTGAAGATATGACCAGTAAAAGATTTTGCATTATGGACTTTGTTGCATACCCTGGCCACAAACTGTGGCCCATCTTTGCCTTCTCTCTTTATCTAGCAACATTTCCCAAGCTTCTGTCAGGTTCTACAGCAGAAAGTTATTTAAAGAGAGAGATTTATATAAGCACTAGACATCAACCCTTAACCAAAGATTGTTCTTGTTCTTCTTTAGCCTCAAAAATCCAATTAAGCAAAGGGTATTGCTAGTGTCTTGTCTCGATCAGCAACTGAGCTAAAACATAATAAACCATTTATAACATTTGAAGCAGCCCACAATGTTGCTGAGCTTCCTGTCAGGATTATCTCCCCATTTTTCAACATTTCATTCCAATATTTCAGACCAGTACCTGTTTGTGGTGAAAACAGATTCTAAGGAGTCAGAAACGTGGAGCTTTACACTCTCTGTAACCCTCCCATAATATATTGCAACAAGTCTGACTGAGCATCTAACTTCCCAGATAACATTTGTTCCTGTCTGAATTATAACTGGCATTCAGGCAAACAAAACATCACTTCAGCCTAATAGCTCTTTACTCGACTTCCAGCTAAAAGACATAGCTCTTTATGACATTATCACATTCTGACACTCCTTAATGACTTATCATTTAAAAAAGGCAGTACAAGAAAGGAAAGAGTGTAAAAATTAAAATGGCACAAAGATTGTTAATCTAGGCTGTACTGCTGTAAAGACATTAACCACTGTATTTACTAGCTATTTATATTTTCATAACTAACATTCATATTTTCATAAGTTAAATGTTATCAAAGGGCATAATGAAAAATATACTGATGAGAGACAGAAAATAAGTTGTAAATGTCATGTATGGTGGACTATGATGAAGCCATTATTAGATGTTTTCAAGTAATTATGAAGATTCATCAGTGCATTAATATTTCAAAAAAACAATCAAACTGCAAACTATAGTACATCAGATGAAACCTTAAATGATGTTGAAGAAAACTATGACATACTTGAATGTAAATTGTATTTCATGTGAGATATTGAATATTTATACTATTAATTATGCATATTAGCACAATGTTTTATATTTTTTAAATATGTTGGTAAAGAAGTACTCAGGAATGACTCAGGAAGGAATTTATTGCCATTAAATGATTCAAGTCTAGATGGACAAAAGTGCTAATGATGGTATATGTCTGTACTGTACATTTTCCAAGACAAGAGAAGTTATATTTAGAGATAAATATAGAGATTTTTGCATTATAATAAATATTACAGTATTGATATAAAGACTGTTCATTGATTGACTTTTATAAAAAACTGTAAAGAAAAAGTTTTTGCTGAACATAGCCAGTTCTTTTCACATAAAAGACAAACAATCTATTCTCTCCCTTTCTTCTGGAATCCATTTCATTCTTAATTTCTTTTGGTGGGTACAGTCTTCATAATCAACTAAAAGCTGTCCTAACACATTTTGTCAGTTTCTTATCCAGCTATCAATGCCTTAACTCTATATTCTCACTAATCAGCACTTGAATGGTGGCTTTCATCTACTTCCTACAAGCACTTATTGTTAGATGGTATATACTCATCCAATTTACTGTTCATCACTCAAACTTCATTAAAGACATTTTACTGGAGTTCACTGCATCTGCCAAGATTCAGTGTTTTCATCTTTTTGACACTGGGCCATCTTGTTAGCAGAATACTCTCAGATGACATTCACTCCTCTTATTTCTTTTGTTCTGTCTTTTATCCCTCACTTTCTTCAAACATACTTTAATATAGAAGCAATCACTTCATTTATTTAGATAAACTTCTGTTACTGAAATCAGCAGCAATGTGGAACTGTATAAATAATGAAGTTTCAGCTTTCCAAAATCCCTCCTTCCCATCCTTATTCATGTGTGCTAACCCTATCCTCAATCATTTCCCAGGGAATAATCCCAACCCTGCACATTACCTTACAAAAAAACCTTTC
This sequence comes from Protopterus annectens, assembly GCF_019279795.1. Taxonomy (NCBI): domain Eukaryota; kingdom Metazoa; phylum Chordata; order Ceratodontiformes; family Protopteridae; genus Protopterus; species Protopterus annectens. The sequence continues at coordinate 467,396,325 of NC_056731.1, forward strand.
CCTTACAGTATCACTATTTGAACACAGTGAGTAATTACTGACATTTTTTGTTTTAGTTTTAGTTGACCATTGTAAAAGGAGCTTTTTTTCCCTTTTGCATTCTCTGTAGTGTCAACCATTTGTTTGGTTGAGTAAAGTGGATATTAAATGTACAGAAGCCTATTTAATCATTGTCAGTGTTGCTGCCATCAAGAATTTAATATAAACTCTCCAAAATATGTATAGGTAGATGACATCATTCTTAGAAAAGTAAACAAAAAAATGGACCTTATTGTCCCACACATATGAATGCAAAAAATAAATACAGCAAAATCACCAAAGTACATATAAAAAACCCTCTAGAAATATAACTGAAATGTACAACACTCTAAAACACTAAATCTAACTGTTTAACAAAAATACAAAGTAATTTAATACAAAAATCAGCCTTTCTTTTTCACTTCTGTGGTAAAACAATAAACTTATCATAAATACACACTATCAACTAACCAGCAGAAAATCACCCATCCAAATCAAATTCAAAACAGATAAATACATCAGCAATAAAACTAAAAAACTATTAGACAAACTAGGAAAATAATGCTTAAATAATAATCAAACTAGAAAGCAGGGAAACGTGTAAACAAACAAAAAAAAATAAAATACACAGATATTATAAAATATAGCCAAATGTAATCATAATACAACAAACATACCAAAATATATATGAACAAAATTCAGAAAATTTACCTGAAGAAAACAGACTGAAAGTGAAACTTATATACATACATGCATATAAATAGTTCAAGCATTGGCAATAATGCCCTTCTAGCCTGCCAATATACCAAAACAGTTGTTCACCTAATGGGTGTCCAGACTGTTCTTAAAATATCTAAACTAGTGTTTGCTTTAAAGTAATTTGGTACTGTATTCCATGCATTTTCTGCTGTCTCAGAAAACCAATTATCACACTTCTCCTTCCTATAGAATCTTCTACATAGTTTATCTAATGATTCTCCACTACTTTTTGAAAGCCCCAAACATTCCCAGAGGTAGTTGTCTCTAAATTCTTAATATACCTGGATAAGATCTCCTCTTCAATATCTATATGAGACACTGTACAAGTTTGGATATTTTAGTCTTTTATAATAACTTAAATTTTCACATTCTTCATGTTTGCTTTCTTATAAGGTCTCCATACTGTTATTTCATACTTTCGTCTGGGTCTAATGTAAATAACAAACAATGACTTCATCACTTCTGATTTCCGAGTCTTTATAAATCTTTTTATACAATCTATAGTTCTATAATTAGGTTGACATGATTAGAAAAACTCAAAGCTGGATGTACCCATGTACCCAGGTCCTTAAATAAATCTACAATTTTAATCAATGTATGCTGTATTAAATATTCACCTTTCAATTTATGTCTCCCAAATCTCATATTAGTTTTCATGTATTTATCAGCATATTATTCTCCTGTGCCTAGATGGTCAATTTAGTCAAGTTCTTTTGCAGACATGCCCTATCTATAACACGTCATCAGTTCACGTGACCTGATGTAACTTGTTGTCACTACATGTCTCCCATTAAGAAACCAAACAGTACTACATTTATATATGTGTACCATAATAATGTCCAAAACTGTATGCATTTAAATACATGTACCATAATAATGTCCAAAACTGTATGCATTTAAATACATGTACCATAATAATGTCCAAAACTGTATCATTGCAATAAATAGGCAGCAGGAATATAAACAAAAAACAAATCAAATTTAGTACTGTGGAGTACTGGGGCTCAGTTCATGATTTGTGACTGCACCACTCAGTATGAAGCTCATTCCCAAAACTTACAGGACTAGATACTTAATTTATTTCACCACAAGTGCCCATGTTTTCTATATATTTTTATTTATTGATTTACTTTGATAAACAAGTAGGTGGACTGGTGCAGGGATCCTTTACAGCCAAGACCAGGTCATGAAGGCAGCAATGAAGCAGTGAACGCAGCATTAGATAAATACAGGGAATGTTTAATGTGTCATGCAATACATAGAAATAATCTGTTTTGATAGCACAGCTTTGTAAATTTGTAGAGGTTTAACTTGAAGGTAAAAATGCACAAGTAACAGTAGCAAAAATGAAAAATACATGTAAACACATACACACACACAAAGAAAGAAAGAAAAAATAGTTACAATATACATACAGTGTCAAAATTTACACTAGATTGTCTCATGTTAGGAAACTAAGTCAAGCTGCTAAGTTGCACATGATGGCAGTGAGCGAAGGATAAACAATAAACTTTATCAAATAAACATAAGTAGTTGTACCAGCTATTTAAATATAGCATCATTTTTTTCAACTGGTTGAAAATGCTGTTTCATGAAATTCCAAAGGAAGTTTATTCCACCTGGCTATAGCAGTTTTGGTGAAGCTCATTTCATCAACTGCTTTGTTGAACTGAAGACATTATAATATCATTGATTTGTCTGAATTTGCTTTTAAGATCATAAGAGGAAGTTTCAATTATTAGCTTATTTCTGAACAACAGGAACACATAACTTTGAAAGTTAGGGTAGATAAGAGGAAGGTGGTATGGTTGGGGATGGGCAGACTCTTGGCATTTTGGAGGTAGACTCATGGTAGTCTGTTCAGGGGTATAGAGTCATGAAGTGACAGACTTTATTGACTGTAGTTTGAAGTAATTCAGTGTTGTAACTAGATCTGCGGATGATTAAAATAAAGGAATATTGAAGATTTGGCTTGAAAGCATTCATTACTAAAGAGCAGGCTTTGAAGTGGTTCCCTCCTATCAATTTCCTGTCAGCTTTAGCCTTTTACATCCTTCTCATCATTCCATCTTTGTCGCCTTTTCACTATCCTCTTTGTACTGTCTCTCCCCCACCTCCCCAGCCCTCCTTTTTACTTATATACAAATATATATAGACACACACAAGCACACTGTCTCCCTCAATTGCTGGGCTCTGAAATGTGACAGATGTAATACATGAAATATCTTGCACTGTAAAATTATGGAGCCAGTTCTGGGTGACAAAGCCACAAGGCATGAAATCATGTTCTCTAACTAAAAAAGGTATATTTTACAAATTGCACAAAGCAGAGTTGTGCATATTCCATTTATTTGCTGCTTTTTTACCATTTTCTTTTGTTTTACGTTTTGAATTACTGTCTCCTATTCATTTCAGTGAGACACTGTTATGTGTAAAGTTCATAGTTCTTATAATTTGTTATGACTGGACTGCTTCTTTGGTGGTTTTCTTTGCTAATTCTGAGGTGATTTTTATTGTATAGTTTTAATGTGATGTCAGTTGTTGCATTACTTCAGTAGCATAGTGAGAGCTATGTTAAAATACATTAGTTTTGTTATGTTTTTCATGTCCTAATCATGTTTAGGGGCACAGGAACATACTAGGCAAGCAAATATACAAGCACAGAAAATGTTTTAAGTCCCTATAGTTTTACATACTAGTCAGGCTTATGCTTATCAAACAGAAGAGAATTTACGGACATATGTACCTTTAAGCAGACAAACTTAAAATATATTGCCACCCTTTTCAAGCACGTAATATTACTCACCTTCCAAACTGAGCAAGTCTATTAAAATGATAAATTTGTGTCTACCCATTCTGTCATAAAGACTAACCTTGATCTTCCCCATACAGCAAGGTGGTTTAGGATTACCTGATTTGAATAGATACTTAAAGCACATATATAAAATAAAAGCAGAGTGTCATAAATTACTTAATTAGTAGGGATGGTAATGAAACAGTATGGAAGTTCTAGAAATAAGGAGAGAGTAGGATTTTTGTAGCAGATCCTTAAGGAGAATAACATCACACATACAAAATATTATATTCATACAATATTCTAAGAATGAAGCCATGATGAGAATTGAGAAATGAGATTTTGCCCATAGGGATGACTGCAAGTTGGGATATAGAAAACAGATAAGAGGTTTGGAATTTACTGCAGAAAATTGGCAATGGAATTGCAAGTTAGAGACTGACTTCCTAACAAAGAACAAATATCAAAGTATAAGTAAATAGAAAGTGATAGGGGGTGCTAAGTGAAAGACCAGCTCGGATATTGGTTTTATTCACGTCTAGAAGAGAAGCTGCTGTTAAAATTGGATAATTATTAGTAGGTCATATAAAATATTGCTTTATAACTATAAGAATCAATCAGAGGATGTCAGAAAAGATTGAGAAGAGAAACTGGGAAGACAATTTGCAAAGAAACAATAGGAGAAGAGCTGTGTGGCTCCCAAGTATACAAAAAGTCCAGAAGGTTTGGGGGGTTTCCTTGGAAGTGTTTGAATAGCTATTTTATACCCCAAGCAAACTTCAGATAATTTTTCCCCATTTAGATAGCAAATGTTGGAGCTGTGACTGAAAAGAGAGGGGAAATGGGGAACATGCTTTTGTGGATTGTAACGAGTTGGCAGATTTTATAAATTCCCTACAGTGTACTCTGTCAGAAATGTTGGGTGAGCAAATAGCTGTAACTAAGGAAATTATTCTTTTGAGCTATGACACAAGATCTGAATTACTTAGACACAGTATGGTCTTATTAGGCTACAACATCCTACGATTAGACCGCAATACTCGTAAGGGCGGAGGACTAGCTCTCATTTTTAAAACCGAACTTAATATATCCGTAGTTCCCTATGACCCCCCCTAAGAACACCAACACTGAACTCCTCATAACTAAGCTACAACTTAACCCTAATAAAGCCATCTACATTATCTGTACCTACCTTCCACCTGGTAATAACTCCACAAACATAGAAAGTATTCTTAGTTGGGCTTCAACCAACCACCCACAAGAAACTATAATACTTGGAGACTTTAACCTTGATTGGTTCTCAGTTAATTCAAACAACCCAGCCTCCCATATTAATCTCCATGGCTTTACCCAAACTATAAACACCCCCACTAGAACTAATACACCTAACAATAAAGAAAGTATACTTGATTGGATCCTTGTTAACAAACCCCAACTTAATTACCTAGCGGGGACCCTGCCTGATGATATCAGTGACCATAACTTAACCTATATCATAAGGCAAAAGAATATCACTACAAATACCCCTTCAGTCAGGACCGTGCGCAGTAATAAACATTTTAACCCCACTCTATTTAAAACTGAGCTAAATGCGTGTGACTGGAATCCACTAAAAACTCTTCCCCTAAATGAAGCGGTTCAATACTTTAATACCAAATTCTTAATAATCTTAGATAGCCATGCTCCAAAACGAACTATCAGAATTAAAGCTAAACCAGCCCCCTGGCTATCTAAAGAAACAAGACAGAAAATATTACTCAGAAACAAACTCTGGCTAAAATGGAGAACAAGTAAACTACCCTCAGATCATCAAACCTTTAGACACCTAAGAAACAATACCAAAAAAGCTATTCTTTCTGATAAAAAACACTACTATTGTAACCTCCAGCAATCTAATCACAACAATCCCCAAAAATTCTGGGCAACATTGAACAAACTTCTTCACCCTGGACAAACTTCCACTCCCTCCCCCTTGGGATCAGACAAAATTTCTTCCCTTGAGACTGCCAACGCTTTCAACTCCTTTTTCACTGATACTATCAACTCACTAGCCTCTCACCTTTCTTCAGATAACTCTAATGTTCCTCAACTTGCCTCTACTAATCTACCAAGCTTTATTACACAGCCCATCTCTACCACCTTCATCCTAAAATGTATTCAAAAGCTTAAGCCATGTACCCCATCAGCTGACCAACTTCCATCTGAATTTCTTCAAAAAGCAGCCACAGAAATAGCCTATCCCATAAACAGAACCATTAAAGAAGGAAACATCCCTGATATCTGGAAAATCTCACATATTATACCCTTACATAAGGGAGGAAACTCTACAGAATATTCTAATTATAGACCCATTGCCCTCCTGTCTCCACTAGCAAAAATCATGGAAAAATGTATTCACCACCAACTAATGTATCACTTAACTAAACATAACATACTATCTCAATGTCAACATGGCTTCAGACCTTTTCATAGTACTACTACTGCTCTCCTTTCCTTTACTGACTTCATTAACAAAAACCGCAATAATAATACCCTTTCTTCAGCACTTTTCATCGACCTATCAAAAGCTTTTGACATGGTCAATCACCCTCTCCTCCTAAAAATCCTGGAATCACTTGCTATTGAACCGAATGCCATCCAGTGGTTCACCTCCTATCTTTCTAACAGGAAACAAGCTGTCCTCTGGGAGAATAAACTTTCTTCTCTTCTCCTGATCTCACTCGGTGTACCACAAGGCTCAATTCTTGGACCCCTTCTTTTCTCCCTATTCATAAATGACTTACAAGTAGCTATTCCCCAAGCTATGTGCATACAATATGCAGATGACTCCACACTCATTTGCTCTGCAAAAACCATCCCAGAGCTTCAAACTATTACTCAAAAGGTATTCCATACTGTTGAAGCATGGTTCTTAAAATGCTGCCTACTTCTTAATGCCAAAAAAAAAAAAACTCCTCCTTTTCAAGCCCACTACCAGATCCCCCCCATTGGACTTTTCTATCTCTTCTATTAACAATACTCTCATATCACCTGACTCTTCTACCAAACTGCTAGGTGTGACAATTGACAACAATCTTACCTTTGATTATCACATAAATAACACTATTAAAACTGTACATAGAAAACTGGGCTCCCTCTATAGAATTAAAACATTCTTATCCCCAACAGCCAAAGCTACTTTGGCACACTCTCATCTCATTTCCAGTCTTCTCTATGCCTCACCAATTTACACTAACCTGAAGAAAACTAATCTTTCTAAATTTACCACCACATACAATAGTATAGCAAGATTTGTTACTGGTAATCAATTCAGAACTCACCACTGCCTGAACCTACAACAACTTCACTGGCTTGAATTACAAAACATGTTGCTTCTTTCCCAACTTCCCATTATCCAAAGAGCTTTTTATCTGCCAAACAACACTCCTTCATTTTCTAATCTCTTCACCCCTTATTCTAACCTGAACTCACTCCGCTCCTCTAGCAAACTCCTAGTTACTGCTACCAAATCCATTAACCTTGCAGGTGACTCCCTGTTCTCAAACTCCATTGGTAAACACTGGAACCTGTTGCCCACTGAACTGACTTCTATTTTATCTCCTGTCCTTTTCAAACAAAAACTTAGAATCTACCTTACAAAACACTGGCTATGTCCCTGCCTTAACCCAGACTGAATCCATGTATTCGACTATTCCCACTTCCCCTTCATCTCTGTGACTTCTGCTACCTTATATTTTATTTCCTCACTATTTTATCACTTACCTCTCCACTATCCTTCTCCTTCCTGATTATATTACTCAGTTTACTGAGGGTTCATATAAATAACTAATCTACTTACATAGTTGTCTTTAAATGTCCTTTTCTCTTTCTTAAGATGTTAGATAATGCTATATAAGTTATGCTTGTTTTTTTTTTTTTTTTTCGTTCAAGAATGTTGAGTACATTGTTGTATAACTGTTAATTCTGAATACAATAAGTTTGATTTTTTTATTATATTTTCCTGATACGGTATATTTTTATGCTGCTCTATTGCATCTTATGTAATAGTTACTATGTCTTTGTGGAGCTTTTCTCCCCGGGCCTCTGCTGAAAATGGAAATATATCCAGTTAGACTAGCCCGGTTAACAAATGTAAAATAAAATAAATAAATAAAATAAATTAAGTTTAATGCTATTGGCTGCTAAAAGCAATTGCTAGAAAATGGAAATCAAAAAGTAAAACAACTGTAATTGAAGTACTGAATATTGTAAAGGTGATACAAGAACTGGAGGTAGGATCTTTAGAAAAGGAAAAGAGTACATTACATAGAAATAAATAAAATGTGTGCAGAATTATTTTCGGAAGGAGTGGTGTTTAAGAGAAGACATAAACTGAGCAAATTATGTAATGTTAGAATGAACTCCAACTGTTAAAAAGTACAACATATACATATGTCTCAACCTCTTAGTGCAAAACATCTGGACAAAGCCAGACAGAATGGGGGGGCAGGTCAAAGGCCCAAAAATAGGGGCATATTTTAATTACTGCACTTACAAACTTAGAAAGTTACTACAGTAACAGGGTTTGTTTTAACATACATTTTCTGAAGGATTTGAAGTCTGAAACTCAAATGTATGTCATTATTAGAGACTTCAATCCTCAGATCATCCCCGTGATTTGCTAGAAAATCACAAATTTTATGAGGAACAGACCAAAAATATGAGCCAAAAATCTGGACAGTTGAGAGGTATGAACATATATACAGGTTCACAGGTAAGTACTAGGCTAGCTGCCTTTGTGGGCCACTTTAAGCCTAGCCAATTTCCCTTTTTGTGCCCAAATTAACTTATCCTATTTACTTAGATATTGACCTCACCCATTCAATGGTCGATAATTATATATTACCCCTAAAAAGAATAGCTGGGATCATACCCTAGATAATTTAAGGGAACACATATATGGGATAAAGCACTTAGGAGTTGCCTCTGTCCTTTGGTAGTACATGGGGTTGTTCTGGGGTAAAATGTCTGCTTTTCATCCACAGATCCAAGATGTGCTTGAATATGGATGGGGATGGAGTTTGTGTTATGTATTTGGGAAGTATTTTCTAGAGTAGTGGTATCCATAGCAAGATATCTCTGTTCTCTCCAAATCATACTGTTGATATTGCAGAAGAGGTTTAGATCCCAAGACCAAGTAGTTTGGATGCCACTTGACTTACTGATGTGCAGTAATTCCATCACTGCTAGATTGGAGGATGCCTTGTATGCCAGACGTAGGTAACCTCCTAGCAGTCTGTAGGATAGTGAGTATGGCGACAGGAATTTGAGTTGGTCCATTTAAGACATTATGTTTAGGCCTTGTATCCTTTTAGCAAGGTTATCTCTGTGAGCATTCCAGTTGTTTCATGTGTCTGGACAGATACATACTAAAGGAGGCATTATACTCAATGACTGGTCTAATTAGGGCTGAGTAAAGGGAACAACGACATCCCTAGATCTAGACTCAATTTCTTTGTTTATAAGCTGTGCAATAAAGAATGACTTTCTTACAACAGACACATGTTGGTCAAAAGTTAGGTCACTGTCCACATAAATTCCTAAATCCCAAACTCTTAGGGACATATTGTCAATGTGGTAGTTCCTTTGGGTAGATGACTTCCCAAAGATTACAATACATTTAGTTTCAGTCCATGATTTTGGCACCAGTTATTTATTTGGGACAAACATTCCTGCAGGATGCCTATTTCACTTGGGAATTCAATGACCGTTCCTAGCTTGCAGTCATCTAGAAACTTAGTCAGCCAAAGCTCTGTGGTATTTTCTTTTACTTCAGAAAAGTAAATGCCAAACAGGAGAGGTCCCAGCACAGAACCCTGGGGGACTCCACTGGTGACTGGTCTCCTTTTGGTGGTATATTCCCCTATTTTGATTTCCTGCATCATATCTGTGAGTCAGCTAGCAATCCATTGGGTGACACAGGGGCTTATTCCCAATTTGTTTACCTCTTCTACTATAAATGAGGAGGAAACTTTGTCAAATGCTTTTCCCAGGTTGAGGTATATGGTGTGTACTGTTTTGCCTTTCATCCATTGCTTTGGTAACCTTTTCAAAAAGGTCCACCAGAATGAGTAAGCATGACCTGCCCTTGATTAATTCAAACTGAGATGGGTCCAGTGTTTGGAGCTTCCCGATGTTCTGACTGATTAGTTCCATGGTAAGTCTTTTCATGGTTTTGCGTATGAGGCTGGTCAGACTTATGAGTCTGTAATTGCATGGGTCTGTGGAAAACACAGTAATGTAATATATATATGTATAACATATTATATAATGTATAATGCATAAAAATGAAAAATGTTAATATGGGTTGTTTTCTTTTTTTATTAAAGTATGTGTGCCTATGTCTTTTGTGATAATTTAATAAAAGTGTTAAATAAAACATTTTTCAGGACTGCAGCCAACGTGACTTCATGGTAGAATGAGCGGTGACTGAAACCTGATCCAGTTTTATGATTGTGTTACAAGTAAATTTGACAGGGAAGTGTTAGTAGACATAGGTAGTCTGCAAGGACTTCAGCAAGGCCTTTAACCCTGTATCACACAGGTTGCTGCTAGGAACACTGCAGTAACTGAAAGCAGGAACAACACTGAAGAACTAGATTCCTATATAATTCTACAACAGCTACACCAAGGGTAAACTAAGTGTACATGACCTGGATTCAGGAACATCCCTATCAAATGCTTTGTGCTTTCTAGGCACTCAGAAAGATTACACTGGGAACATGCAGTCTGCACTTTGTGGTAACCTTTATGAATCCCCCACAATATTTAAAGCTGTGAGAAAATTAGTAGGAAAACTAAAATTAGGACGAAGAAGGTGCGAGTTAAGCTTGTGTTGTCTTTTCACTCAGAATGGTGTACTCTTAGTGGAGGCATTTATGAATCCCAGGGACTGACGTTTTACACACACAACCCAGGCACTGGGGATGCACAAGCCAGTGCATTTCTTTGTGCCGGTCCCAAGCCCGGATAGATGGGGAGGGTTGCGCCAGGAAGGGCATCCGGCGTAAAAATTCTGCCATATCACTTATGGCGCAAAAATTTCATATTTCCATACCGAATTGGTTGAGGCCCGGGTTAACAACGACCGCCACCAGTACTGTTAGCCAACAGGGTGCTGGTGGAAATTGGGCTACTGTTGGCCGAAGGAGAAGAGGAGGGCAAAGGCATGCCCGAAGACAGGAAGAGAGGAGGAAGGTTAGGTGTGTAGCAGTGAGGGTAGGAACTTTGAATGTTGGCAGTATGACTGGTATAGGGAGAGAGCTAGCTGATATGATGGAGAGAAGGAAGGTTGATATATTGTGCGTGCAAGAGACCAGATGGAAGGGAAGTAAGGTCAGGTGTATAGGAGGTGAGTTCAAATTGTTCTATCATGGTGTGGATGGCAGGAGAAATGGGGTAGGGGTTATCCTAAAGAAACAGTATGCCAAGAGTGTTTTAGACGTGAAGAGAGTGTCTGACAGAGTGATGTTTATGAAGCTCGAAATTGATGGTCTAATGATGAATGTTGTTAGTGCATATGCTCCACAAGTTGGGTGTGCGATGGATGAGAAAGAGAAATTTTGGAGTGAGTTGGATGAAGTTGTGGTGAGTGTACCCAAGGGTGAGAGACTAGTGATTGGAGTGGACTTTAATGGGCATGTTGGTGAAGTGAACAGAGGGGATCAGGAAGTGATGGGTAGGTATGGTGTTAAGGAGAGGAATGCAGGTCAGAGGATTGTGGATTTTGCGGAAAGGATGGACATGGCTGTGGTGAATACGTATTTTAAGAAGAGGAAGGAGCATAG